>NC_053394.1:131841965-131888149 GCF_905171765.1 Bufo bufo | reverse complement strand
GATGGTTATGAAGCCTTTAGCCTTTTATGAAGTCTACAGAGATAGATGACCATAGGTTCCTAGCATTAGACAACAGTAGGAAGACCAAGAGGAGCCTGATGGTGCACAGACTGAAGATGTTACCACAAATTAGTTCTCAGGTCTCGTATGTACCACAATAGCCAGAAAATCACACGTGTGTTATAAATGTAACCACAGATTCTCTGGTACCAAATATCGATTAGAGGTCTATGCTGCAATGTTTGAGGAATCAAGTACAGTTTAGGCCCCTTTCACACGAGTGAGTTTTCAGTGAGGGTGCAATGTGTGAAGTGAACACAACGTACCCGGCACTGAATCCTGACCCATTCATTTTAATGGTTCTGTGTATACGAGCGTTTTTTTTTCATGCATCAGTTCTTCGTTGCATGAGAATCACAGCATGTTCTTTAGGCCTCATGCACACAACTGTTGTTTTGGTCCACATCCGAGCTGCAGTTTTTGCTGAGGTATTTATTGACTGTGGTGCTGGGGTAAACCTTATTGACTTTCTTTTTCTTCAAAATCTGGATCTAAGTACTTGCACTTTAGAAAGAGAGATTCCGGTTTTTGCAATTGATTCTTCCCCTCTTTCTCAAAGGAGTCTCACTCCTATTGCTCATGGTATTCAGTTAAGGGTGGGTGATTCACATGTGGAGATTATGTCTTGTTTTGTCATGAAGGATTTGCCCGCTCCTATAGTCTTAGGGTTACCGTGGTTGACAAAACATAACCCAATTATAGATTGGCAAGCAAGACAAATCATTGGTTGGAGTGAATTTTGTTTGGATAATTGTCTTGGCACATCTATCTCTGGTGTGTCCACTACGGCTCTACCTGAGTATCTCTCAGATTTTGCGGATGTCTTTTTGGAGGGGAGGGGGGCTCAGGAGCTGCCCCCTCATCGTGACTATGATTGTCCAGTTAATCTCATCCCAGGGACTAAGTTGCCAAAGTCTCGGCTTTACAATCTTTCTCAACCCGAAAGAGGTCATGCGGAAGTATATCGCAGAGAGTTTGGCAAAAGGTCATATTAGGCCATCTAAGTCTCCGGTGGCAGTAGGTTTATTCTTTGTAAAGAAAAAGGATGGATCGCTGAGACCTTGTTTGGATTTCCGGAAATTGAACCGTAATACGGTCCGGGATCCGTATCCCCTTCCTTTGATCTCCGACCTTTTTGATCAGATTGTTGGAGCCAAGGTGTTCTCCAAGTTGGATTTAAGAGGGGCCTACAATCTGATCAGAATCAAGGAAGGGGATGAGTGGAAAACAGCCTTCAATATGCACGAGGGTCATTTTGAGAATCTGGTTATGCCTTTTTGGTTGACGAACGCGCCAGCGGTATTTCAGCGATTCGTCAATGACATTTTCCATCATTTGGTGGGGAGGTTCGTGGTAGTTTACTTGGATGACATTTTAATTTACTCTCCTGATCTGAAGGCCCATCAGGATCATGTGAGACAGGTTTTGACGATCCTTCGGGAGAATAAATTATTGTCACGGATGGTGTACAGGAAACAAGACAATACAATATGAACAGTGACTCACTGGATCCACAACTAAGGAACAAAAGGGAGACCCCTGCAAGAGACCTGCCGCTCTCCCTTATTGCTCAGCCTATGCGACCACCCCAAAGGTGGATGGGCGCATATCCACGTACCTCGACTATCTTACACCTGATGACCCTACAATAGTGAGGGGACACGACCACCGGCTCCCTACACAGACACGGAAGGAGTCAGGGTCACCTGGATCCAGAAAACAGAAAATCATAAATACATAAACAGAACTTATCTTGCAGACAACTGGGGACTGTGGACTGAGAACTAGGAACAGCATGCACACACACTCCAGGAAGTTGTATAAGCCGCACACTACTGCATTCTGGGGAGGAACTTAAAGGGAAGCAATCAGTCCAACTGCATGACAGCTGAGATAGACTAACGAGATGAGGAACTTAACCAAAACAAAGAAACTCAAGTAGGAGGATCTGGAAAGCTCCTGTCAGAGCTTCTCAACTGTCTGGTTGTGACAGTACCCCTCCCTCTACGAGTGGACTCCGGACACTCAGGGCCCACCATCTCAGGATGGGACCTATGGAAAGCCCTGATGAGACGAGTGGCCTTAATGTCCGTCACTGGGACCCACATCCTCTCCTCAGGACCATAACCCTCCCAATGAACGAGGTACTGGAGGGAACCGCGGACAAGACGAGAATCCACAATCCTAGAGACTTGAAATTCAAGATTTCCATCAACCATAATCGGAGGAGGAGGCAAAGGCGAGGGTACAATAGGTTGAACATAAGGTTTCAATAAGGACTTATGAAAAACATTATGGATCTTCCAAGTCTGAGGAAGATCAAGACGGTAGGCAACAGGATTGATGACAGACAGGATCTTGTAAGGCCCAATAAACCTAGGACCCAACTTCCAGGAGGGAACCTTCAATTTGATATTCTTGGTAGACAACCACACCAGATCACCAACATTCAGGTCCGGACCAGGCACACGTCTCTTATCTGCCACACGCTTATATCTCTCACTCATGCTCTTTAGATTATCCTGAATCTTTTGCCAAATAGATGACAAAGACGAGGAGAATCTGTCCTCATCAGGTAAACCAGAAGACCCCTCTCCCGAGAAAGTCCCAAACTGCGGATGAAACCCATATGCACCAAAAAATGGTGACTTATCAGATGACTCCTGACGACGGTTATTTAAAGCAAACTCAGCAAGGGACAAAAAAGAACACCAATCCTCCTGATTCTCAGCCACAAAACAGCGCAGATATGTCTCCAGATTCTGATTGACGCGCTCTGTCTGGCCATTCGACTGCGGGTGGAAAGCAGAAGAGAATGACAACCGAACCCCCAAGCGAGAACAGAAAGCCTTCCAGAATCTGGAAACAAACTGCGTGCCCCTATCAGAGACTATGTCTGAAGGAATACCATGCAATTTGACAATGTGGTCAATAAATGCCTGCGCCAGCGTCTTAGCATTGGGCAAACCAGGAAAAGGGATGAAATGCACCATTTTGCTAAAACGGTCCACCACCACCAGAATCACAGTCTTCCCCGAGGAACGAGGCAAGTCCGTTATGAAGTCCATGGACAGATGTGTCCAAGGACGGGAAGGAATGGGTAAGGGAAGGAGAGGACCTGATGGCCGTGAATGAGGGACTTTGGCACGAGCGCAAGTCTCGCAAGCTGCCACAAAACCCTCAACCGACTTACGAAGCGCAGGCCACCAGAATCTCCGAGCGATGAGATCCAGTGTGGCTCTTGCCCCCGGGTGCCCAGCAAGGACCGTATCGTGGTGTTCCTTAAAAATCTTGTGTCTCAAAGCGAGAGGCACAAACAACCTCCCAGGAGGACAAAGATCAGGAGCCTCTGACTGGGCTGCCTGCACCTCTGCCTCCAATTCAGGAAAAAGAGCAGAGACCACCACACCTTCAGCCAAAATGGGACCCGGGTTTTCAAAATTCCCACCTCCCGGAAAACAACGTGACAGGGCATCTGCCTTCACATTCTTAACCCCAGGGCGGAACGTGACAACAAAATTAAACCTTGAAAAGAACAAAGACCATCTGGCCTGTCTCGGGTTCAGACGCTTGGCTGACTCCAAGTAGGCCAGATTTTTATGGTCAGTAAACACAGTAATAGGGTGTCTGGCTCCCTCTAGCCAATGGCGCCATTCTTCAAAAGCCAACTTGATGGCCAACAATTCCCTATCTCCCACATCATAATTTCTCTCTGCGGAGGAGAGTTTCTTTGAGAAAAAGGCACACGGTTGCCATTTGGCAGGAGAGGAACCCTGAGACAAGACCGCACCCACCCCTACCTCAGAAGCATCAACCTCAACTATGAAGGGTAACGAAATATCAGGTTGTACCAGGATGGGAGCGGAAGCAAAACTCTCCTTGATATTAGAAAAGGCCTTACGCGCCTCTACCGACCAGGAAGAAAAATCTACCCCCTTTCTGGTCATATCAGTGAGTGGTTTAACAACAGAGGAATAATTCAAAATTTATTTCCTGTAAAAATTGGCAAAGCCCAAAAAACGCATCAGCGCCTTCTGATTCTCAGGAAGCTCCCACTCAAGCACAGTGCGGACCTTCTCGGGGTCCATGCGAAAACCAGAAGCGGAGAGAAGAAACTTCAGAAAATGAATTTCTGGAACCGCAAACACACATTTTTCCAGTTTCGCGTATAATTTATTCTCCCGCAGAATGAGCAAGACCTGACGTAAATGTTCCTTATGAGTCTTGAAATCAGGAGAAAAAATCAAAATGTCATCCAAATACACTAATACAAATTTTCCCATTAAATGATAAAAAATGCTGTTCACGAAATGCTGAAAAACGGCTGGGGCATTCATCAAACCAAAAGGCATAACCAAATTCTCAAAATGGCCCTCAGGGGTATTGAAAGCCGTCTTCCATTCGTCTCCTTCTCTGACCCTGACCAGGTTGTATGCCCCTCTTAGGTCTAATTTGGAAAATACTTTAGCCCCAACAACCTGGTTAAACAGCTCCGGGATCAGAGGAAGCGGATAAGGGTCACGAATAGTGATACTGTTCAGCTCCCTGAAATCCAGACAAGGTCTTAAAGAACCATCTTTTTTCTTAACAAAGAAAAAACCAGCGGCAACAGGTGACTTCGAGGGTCGTATGTGTCCTTTTCTCAGACTCTCAGAGATATAAGCACGCATAGCGACCCTCTCAGGTTGGGAAAGATTGTATAAACGAGATTTAGGCAGCTTGGCGCCTGGGATGAGATTAATAGGGCAATCGTACTCCCTGTGCGGGGGCAAATCCTGAACTCCACTCTCAGAGAAGACATCCGAAAATTCAGAGAGGAAAGGTGGTACAGTCTTAGTAGAAACCTCAGAAACAGATGTCATGAGGCAATTCTCTCTGCAAAAGTCACTCTAACCATTTATTTGCCTCGCTTGCCAATCAATGGTGGGGTTATGTTTAGTGAGCCAGGGTAGCCCCAACACTAGAGGAGTAGGCAAACCGCTAAGGACGAAACATGACACATCCTCAACATGAGCATCACTCACAATTAAACGGATATTATGAACTATGCCCTTTAATGATTTCTGAGAAAGTGGAGCGGAATCAATAGCAAAAACAGGAATATCCTTTCCCAAAGTGCATACCTGGAAACCATGAGTTATTGCAAATTGATTATCAATGAGATTGACAGCTGCTCCACTATCCACAAAAATCTCACAAAAAATGCTTTTGCTCTCTAGCGCCACCCTAGCAGGCAGGACAAAACGGGAACTACAAGCAAACGGAAAACCTTCAATTTTTGCCTCAACCCTGCCAATGGTAACAGACGGAACATTTTTAAAAGATTTTTTCCTTTTTGTTTCTTTATTACTCCCAGAAAACTGGCTGAATCTCTTAGAGGGACAAACATTTGCCAAATGATTTATACCTCCACAACAAAAACAAACCCTCCCATGCGGGCTGAATTTTCTATTGTCAGAGGCAATCAACCCCAGCTGCATGGGCTCCTGCTCAGAAGGGACTGACAGCGACTGAGACCCCTGCGCACAGAAAGAGACCGCTGCACTGTCCCGGGACTGCGTATGATAGGAAGGAGAGATCTCTCCTCTCTCTCTAAGACGCCTGTCGATACGAACGGCCTGAGACATAGCAGAATCCAAGGAGGTAGGTCTCTCATGAAAGGCAAATGCATCTTTCAATCTCTCTGAAAGACCAAGGCAAAATGGACTTCGGAGTGCAGCATCATTCCAACCAGTATCAGCTGCCCATCTCCGAAATTCTGAACAGTATATCTCTGCGGATTGTTTACCCTGGCATAACAGACGTAGTCTAGACTCAGCCAGAGCAATACGATCCGGATCATCATATATCTGACCCAGGGCTAAAAAGAATTCATCCACTGAACGGAGGGGCCGTGCCCCCTCCGGCAGCGAAAAGGCCCAGGATTGAGCGTTACCCCTGAGCAGCGATATAATGATCCCCACCCTCTGTTCTTCATCACCAAAGGAATGGGGAAGAAGGCGAAAATGGAGTTTGCAAGCCTCTCTAAAACGCACAAAATACTCACTACCCCCGGAGAACATATCCGGGAGCGAGATCTTAGGCTCAGAACAAACTCCATGAACGCAAGCTGAACCGGTCACTTGAAACTGAGAAAAAGTCTTACGGAGATCAGCTACCTCCAATGAAAGACCCTGGAAGCGCTCAGCCAAAAGTGAAACCGGATCCATGCTTGAGACGGTTTTGGCGGCTTATAATGTCACGGATGGTGTACAGGAAACAAGACAATACAATATGAACAATGACTCACTGGATCCACAACTAAGGAACAAAAGGGAGACCCCTGCAAGAGACCTGCCGCTCTCCCTTATTGCTCAGCCTATGCGACCACCCCAAAGGTGGATGGGCGCATATCCACGTACCTCGACTATCTTACACCTGATGACCCTACAATAGTGAGGGGACACGACCACCGGCTCCCTACACAGACACGGAGGGAGTTAGGGTCACCTGGATCCAGAAAACAGAAAATCATAAATACATAAACAGAACTTATCTTGCAGACGACTGTGGACTGAGAACTAGGAACAGCATGCACACACACTCCAGGAAGTTGTATAAGCCGCACACTACTGCATTCTGGGGAGGAACTTAAAGGGAAGCAATCAGTCCAACTGCATGACAGCTGAGATAGACTAACGAGATGAGGAACTTAACCAAAACAAAGAAACTCAAGGAGGAGGATCTGGAAAGCTCCTGTCAGAGCTTCTCAACTGTCTGGTTGTGACAATTATATGCCAAATTGGAGAAATGTGTGTTTTCTGTGCCGGAGCTTCCGTTTTTGGGATATCTGCTTTCTGACTCTGGTTTTCGTATGGACCCCGAAAAGGTCCGGGCGGTTCTGGAATGGGACCGACCAGAGAATCAGAAAGCTTTGATGCAGTTTTTTGGGTTTACTAATTATTATAGAAAATTTATTTTGAACTATTCTACCATTGTAAGACCTCTGACTGATATGACTAAGAAGGGCGCCAACGTCTCTGTCTGGTCGGATGAGGCATTGCAGGCCTTTTCGACTATTAAGGAGTGTTTAGCGTCTGCTCCCATTCTGGTGCAACCCGATGTGTCTCAGCCATTCGTGGTAGAGGTTGATGCATCAGAAGTGGGGGTTGGAGCGGTGCTGTCGCAGGGTTCATCTCCTGGCACGTGGGTCCCGTGTGCTTTTTTTTCCAAGAAGCTCTCGGTCGCCGAGAAGAATTATGATGTGGGAGATAGAGAGTTGTTGGCCATCAAGTTGGCCTTTGAGGAATGGCGTCACTGGTTGGAGGGGGTCGTCTCACCCCGTTACAGTATATACGGATCATAAGAACTTGGCTTACCTGCAATCTGCCAAGCGTCTGAACCCTAGACAGGCCAGATGGTCACTGTTTTTTTACCAGGTTCAATTTTGTGGTTACTTTTCGCCCAGGGGTTAAAAACGTCAAGGCGGATGCGTTGTCTCGCAGTTTTCCTGGGGGATGTGATTCAGAGGATCCTGCTCCGATTTTGGCTGATGGGGTGGTGGTCTCCGCTCTGTTCCCCAGAATTGGAGATGGAGGTGTTGGAAGCCCAGGAGGGCAGTTTGTCTCCAGGTTTTGGAGGGCGTTCTGCTCTCGGCTTGGCATTCAACTTTCATTCTCTTCGGCTTTTCATCCGCAGTTGAATGGACAGACAGAGCGTACTAATCAAAACCTGGAGACCTACTTGAGGTGCTTTGTGGCTGAGAATCAGGAGGACTGGTCCTCATTCTTGTCCCTAGCAGAGTTTGCTTCGAATAACCGTAGGCAGGAGTCCACGGGTAAGTCGCCATTTTTTGGCGCATACGGTTTTCATCCTCAGTTTGGTACCTTTTCTGGGACTAGTTCCTCTGGGATGCCAGAGGAGGAGAGATTTTCTTCTGCCTTGTCTTCTATCTGGCGGAGGATCCAAGTGAATTTGGAGAAGATGGGTGAGAGGTATAAGCGAATGGCTGACAAGAGACGTGTGACTGGTCCGGACCTGTGTGTGGGTGATCTGGTTTGGTTGTCCACTAAAAATATTAAACTGAGAGTGCCATCTTGGAAACTGGGTCCAAGATTTATTGGTCCGTACAAAATATCTGCGGTGATCAATCCAGTAGCGTTTCGGCTGGATCTTCCGCAGACTTGGAGGGTCCATGATGTATTCCACAGGTCTATATTGAAAAAATATGTGAAACCGATGGAACCATCGCCATTGCCCCCTCCTCCTGTTCTGGTCGATGGAAATTTAGAGTTCGAGATCTCCAGGCTTCTTGACTCTAGAGTTCTTCGGGGTTCCCTTCAGTACCTGGTACACTGGAGGGGATACGGCCCTGAGGAAAGGATGTGGGTTCCGGCACTGGATGTCAGTGCCAGCCGACTGGTTAGGGCTTTTCACAGATCCCACCCGGATAAGGTTGGTCCGGGGTGTCCGGAGGTCACCCGTAGAAGGGGGGGTACTGTCATGCCCTGCTCAGACTATGTACGGAGGTCTGCCAGATTAGCAGCACGTGTCTAGTCAATTGTTTTGTTTTGGAGTCGTGCTAGATCCGCCTCCCTTCAGGTGCTCTGGGTGGGGTCTTTGGTTTAAATTACTCTCACTCCCAGGGTTCCGTGCGGGTTTCTGTCTGGCTGTGGAAGCAAGGAAGGAAGGTTTGGCTGTTCCTGCTCTGATAAGATAAGTTGGTTTCTGATTTCTTTGGTTTGCTGTCTAGGCTGTTTGAGTGACGTCTGTCCCCTCTAGGTTCTGTGGGAGCAGGCTGCCCCTTTTCCCATTTCACCATCTCAGGGATTCCAGGGTATTTTCAGCCCAGGCACGAGGACACATTATTCCCACCTTTAGGGTCTGAATGTGGGCAAAGCAGAATAGGGAGAGCTGTTAGGGATTGGCTAGGAGGTGACCTTATCCCCAGCTTCTCGCCTAGAAACTTGTTTTGTTTAGTTATCAGTGTATCATATCCTGTCTGCCGTGACAGATACAGGATTAATGATGTCGAAAATTTCATATGGTCCAACAAACCGTGGCGCAAATTTCCTCTTAAGAATACGTTTTTTGTGGACAACCAGACTGTTTCCCCAATAAAATCTACCTCTTTTGTAACGCTTCCTATTAGCTTTAATTTTCTGAACCTCCTAAGCTTTTTCCAGGTTCGATTGAACCCGAGCCCAGACTGTGCACAGTTCTGAAGTTACGCTATCAGCCTCAGGGTTAGGTGAGGAAATCGATGAACAAGAATTAAATCGAGGATGGAAACCATAAATTACAGAAAAACTGAGACACTCCAGTGGAAGAGTTTACACAGTTATTGATGGCGAACTCCGCCAAAGGAAGATATTTCACCCATAATTGCTGATTATCAGAGATGTAAGATCTTAAAAATTGTTCCATAGCCTGATTCAACCGTTCAGTCAGTCCATTAGTCTCAGGATGAAAAGCTAACCAAAAGGACAATGATATCTCACACCTATCTGACAAAAGGCTCTCCAAAACTTAGAAACAAACTGAACACCCCTGTCAGATACAATGTTCTCAGGGACTCCATGTAATCATTCCACTTGGTAGGTAGCTTAGTGGTAGGAACCCATGCCACGCTGAGATACCTTGACGGTGTTGCAAAATGGCTCTGATGTGTTCCTGACTGGAATACATTGGCTAAAGTCTCAGTTCTTAACATCAGCTTGAGCGATTAGCCAGTGTTGTCAGTTGCATATCATTATGGTGCACCTTTGGCAGTGATTTATGTATTTTTATTTTGTGTAGGATGCCATTGTGGTGCATGTGGTCCGCTGCCGACATCCTCCATTGTAGTTTATTAAACGACCCAGTGTACCGTACAGATGTATTCAGGCTCAGACTGGCCCACAGGAGAACAGGTGAATCCCCTGGTGGGTCCCCAGTCAACAAGCACAACATTTCAACTAGCCTATATCCATATTAAAAACTGGGTAAATTAAATAAAGGGGTTCTTCAGGAATAAAAAATAAATAAAAATACTTAAATATAATTTTATAATAAATATATTCACAAATACCTTTCATTAATTAGCTGGCTTGTTTTGTCCAGTGAGCAATCATTAGGAGAAATAAAATGGCCGCTGTCCTATTAGTTCACACAAAACCTGTCCTAATCACACAGGAGGACAAGTTACTTTGCCACAATGAGCCATAGTGCTGCCTCATCCTACTCTCTGCTCAGCTGTCAGGAATCATGATCCTGAATACAGGTGAATCTCTGGGAATGGAGAAGATGAGGAGACATGAGAGGAGGGTGAGGTGTGGCTCATGAGCAGCAGCACTTGTTTACAGTCTCCATTACCACAGCAACACATTACCACAGTCTGTCCTCTCTGTACCTCATGTCTCCTCATGAACTAAATTTCCCAAAGATTCAGCTAAAGTTCTCATCATCTGTATTCAGGATCCCTGACAAGCAGAGCAGAGAGGAGGATGAGGCAGCTCTTTACCTCAGTGTTGTAAAGTAACTTGTCCTCGTGTGATCAGGACAGGTTTTGTGTGAACTAATGGGACAGCAGCCATTTTGTTTCCCCTGATGATTGCTCCCCAGACAAAACAATCCATTATAACTAATAAAAGTTATTTGCGATAGATGAGCGAATTTCTCAAAAATTCGATTCGGCCGATTTGCCAAATGAATTTTTTATTTTTATTTGATCCGCATTTATTTGTGGCAAAAAAACGTCTATTTCCTGGCTGCAGAGAGCCTTTATAGTGGTGTAGAACAATGTGCCTTGCAGTAACACGCATAGGAAGTCTGCTGTGGTAGTGAAACAATACTGTGAGTCAGTATGACATGCAGATGACAGACGTCGCTCTTAGAATCACTGCACACTTCACTTATTTGGCCAGTTACGGGGCAAAAACTGACCAAATAACTCAAGCGTGAACTCAGCCTTACAGGTCAATGTTAGCGTCAAGAAGAAGCGCACTCCTTTTACACCATCGGCAGCTGATTCCACATAGATGTCTACAGAACCTGTTCTATTAGTAGAGCCTTCCCCCGACAAAGTGGAGAGGGTGTCAGCGGTAAGTTTGTATTGGCGTCACTGATTATTTTGCCCTTCCTCTGATCCGTCAGAACAATAACCCCCAAAAAATTGATCCTGTCTGTGGAGCATCCGCCTTCACTCGGTCAGCATTTGGTAAGTAATCCTTCCGTATTGCTAAAGCCAAAAAAACAGGAGTGGATCCAAAACAGAGATGACACATGAATGAAGTATTTGCATGTCTACTGTGTTTTGTACCCACTCCTGCTTTTGGCTGCAAACAAATCATAAGCCAATTCTGATGCAAAATAGGGACCATGTCATGCAGGCCTTACAGCTGTTACATAGACAGGATCCGCTGTGCGGCTCATTTTTCCTTCCTTCTGACAGATCAGAAGAAGGGTCAAATAAATGATGATGTCAGCCAGGCTGAAAAGCAAAATAGTGGCCCAGTCATGAAGTGGGGAGGGTGGGAACAGCATGAGGAGACCACAGAGTGGCCCAATGACAGAGTCTGGAGGTAGCAGCAGAATCAGAAGGAGGCTACAGAGTGGCACAATGACAGTGTGGAGGTGGCAGCATCAGGAGGCCACAGAGTGGCACAATGACACAGTGTGGAGGTGGCAGCCGCATCAGGAGGAGGCCACAGGGTGGCACAATGACAGTGTGGAGGTAGTGGCAGCATCAGGAGGCCACAGAGGCACAATGACAGTGTGGAGGTGGCCGAAGCAGCATCAGGAAGAGGCCACAGGGTGGCACAATGACAGTGTGGAGGTGGTGGCAGCATCAGGAGGCCACAGAGTGGCACAATGACAGAGTGTGCAGGTGGCAGAAGCAGCATCGGGAAGAGGCCACAGGGTGGCACAATGACAGTGTGGAGGTGGTGGCAGCATCAGGAGGCCACAGAGTGGCACAATGACAGAGCGTGGAGGTGGCGGAAGCAGCATCGGGAAGAGGCCACGGGGTGGCACAATGACAGTGTGGAGGTGGCAGGAGCAGCATGAGGAGACCACAGAGTGGCACAATGACAAAATGTGGAGGTGGCAGCAGCAGTATCAGGAGGAGGCCACAGCATGGCACAATGACAGAGTGTGGAGGTGGCGGCAGCAGCATCAGGAGGAGGCCACAGGGTGGCACAATGACAGTGTGGAGGTGGCAGCAGCAGCTTTAGGAGGTAACAGAGTGGTAAGGTGACATAGTGTTCAGATAGCAGCAGCATCAGGAGACCACAGAGTGGAAACGTGACATAGTGTGGAGGTAGCAGCAGCATCAGACCACAGAGTGGGGAGGTGGGTGGCAATACAAGTACCAGCTGAAGATGGTAGGTGAAAGAAGGATCACTTGGCATCAGATGTGTGGCATCAGAATAGTAGCTGAGGCAGAAGAAACCAGTCTCTTTTGGCACCATGGATGATCTAGTCTGATGCATCAGGCATTGGAGGGTGGAAATCCTGGCTAATCCACGCCTGATTCATCTTGACAAAGGTCAGTCTCTCCACATTTTGGGTGGGCAGGCGAGTTCTTGGGGTAACTATGGCTCCCGCCGCGCTAAGCACCCACTCTGATGCCACACTACTGGCCGGGCAGGACAGCTTTTCCAGGGCAAACTCTGCCGGTTGCGGCCACAAATCCAGTTTGGCTGTCCAGGAGTCCACCGGATCTTCAATGTGGGGTGGCAGGGTGCTGTCCAAGTATGCCACCACCTGCTGGTTCAGGTTCTGCTCCAGGTCTAGCTGCTGCTGCTGGTGAGTAGTTTCTTCACTAGGCAGGTAAAGAAAGCTGCTTATCAGCGACTCTAGACTCAGGTTGCTGCTGATGGAGCTGGAACTGCTCCTACCCCCCCGCCACAGCAGCCATCGCAGAGGGCCCCCCCAGTCAGACCTGAGAGAGGATGGACTATGGCGCAGAAAGACAGAGGCCAACTGACTACATAGGATTTCTCTATATTAGTTCAGTTTGTCCTACCTCTCAGAGGGTAAAAAAAAGGTCCCCATTTTGGACCGGTAGCGACAAGGTGGAGAGCCAGAAGTCATCCATCTGCCGAATGGTGACAATTCGGCTGTCACTATGCAAGTTAGTGAGCATGCATCGGGACATTTGTGCAAGTGACTCATAGGGACTCCATGCCTCCATCTCCACTGCATACTGTCACGGTGTGTCTGGGTCCTCTGCCTCGTCTTAGTCATGGCCCAGTAGCTCCTCTGGCTGCTCCTGCTCCTCCTCTCCTGTCAGTTGTGTAGAAAAACCATCCATTTCGCTACACATTACTTGCGCTCCAATGTCCTCCTCCTCCAGTTCAGCCCCCACAGGGCTCATGTGGCCATGAGATCTAGGCGCCACGTCTCCAGTCCCCAGAACAGCCAGATTTACCAGCATCTGTTCCAGGACATGAAGCAGTGGAATGACGTTCACCCCGTAGTCCTGGCGACTGACAAATAATGTGGCCTCCTCAAAGGGCCTGAGCAAACGGCAGGAGTCAAGCATGAGCTGCCACTGGCTGACATCGAAGTTACAGAGGGGAGTACTCCTGTCCGCTTGGATCATTAAGAAATCGGCCTTTCTCTGTTGGTATAGTCGGTCCAACATATGGAGGGTGGAATTCCAACGAGTGGAAACATCGCATATCAGCCTATGTTAGGGATGCAGTTCTGCTGCTGCAGCTCAAGAAGGGTGTGCTTTGCGGTGTACGAGTAGCTGAGGTGCATGCAAAGTTTCCTGGCCATTTTTAGGATGTCTTGCAGATGTGTGGAAGACTTCAGGAACCGCTTGACAACCAGATTAAACACGTGTGCCATGCAGGGCGCATGGCTCAGCCCTCCTTGACGCAGCGCCGACACCATGTTCTTCCCGTTGTCGGTCACCATGGTTCCGATTTTGAGTTGTCTCGGAGAAAGCCAGGATTCAATTTCTTTATGAAGGACACGGAGCAGTTACTCCCCGTGTGACTCCGTTCACCCAGGCAAACGAAGTGCAGAACAGCATGACACCGCCGTGCCCTGCACATGTGGTATGCTAGAGGGGCACTGTGAATTGTTCCTGCAGTGGAGGCTGAGGACATGGTAGAGGATAAGGAGGCAGAGGCGGACATTGTCGCAGGACCAACGGCAAGAGAACGTGGAGGCGGAAGCGGCGTCACCCGTCCACCACTTGGAAAGGGAGGGACTGCAGCACCAGCAACTTGGCCAGGAGCACATTCAGCTTCTGCGCCATTGGATGAGTGCACACATACTGTTGTCTCTTGGCAATCGCTTCGGTGATCAATTTCTGACGGAATGACTGATGGGGAGTAGGAGGGGGAATGATGGAAAGGACAGACAGCTCCCTTCGCCTGAGGTGGTGGAGTCTTGACTGCCTGAAATCGGGTGTGTGCCACTGGGTGATGCAGCAGTTGCTGCAGCCGGCTGGAACACCACATCAGAGCCACGGTTCTCCTAGGCCACTTTATGGTGACACTGCATACTGTATGTTGACGCAGGGCCGTGGTGTCAACATTGGCACCATGGCCAAGCTTCACCTTCTGCCCACAGATTCTACAAATGGCCATGTTCACCTCCTCCGGCGGCTTAACAAAAAACTGCCACACCGCCGAGTAGGTGATTTTACCCCCAACACTCCGCACAGACTGACAGCAACCGCCGCTGCTTCCGTGAACCCCTGCAACACTACTTTCCGAGCAGGTAGGCTACTGCGAACGTTTGGCTCCCGACCTCCCACTGCTGACTCCCGACCACGCTAGCGACTTGCTGGCTCCGCCGCTGCCTCACGGGCAAGCTGCCACCCTTTTCTCCGGATGATGACGAAGCCCCTAATTCACCCGGCTCCCAAGTGAGATCAGCTACATCATCATCATCAAGTACTGTCTGCACGTCACTAATGTCTTCCTCAATGGTCTCTGGGTCAGGAACCTGACTGCTCGCAACACCAGCTCCCACGCCACTCTCCTCATAACTTCTTGTCCCCCTACCGGAGGAAGTGGCGGATGTCTCCTCCACATCTTGGCTGGGCAGTAGCTGCTCCACACAACGGCTAATAAGCCCTTTTTTGTCCCACTAATACAAGCCCAAAAATGCACCGCACAAGGGCAAATAAGACATAGAAATATTTCCTTGTAATTAACCCAGTTAATGGCTGTATCAAACAGCACTTGCACCCCAATAACAAGAACGGTTTGCTGGAATTACAGAGCTGTATAATGGCAATTTGGATCTGCAGTCAGTGCAGCAAGGTGTAATATGATTGTTCCTATTACCCAGTCTGTAAACTCCCCTACTGAACCCTGTTCTGCTTCAATACTGTCGAATGATTCCTCCCTATCTTTTCCCTGAACTTCTATACAGCAAAATAAAAGTTTTAAAGTCTTTTCTACCACTGTCCCTAGCGCCTGCTGATGTCTCTCCCTGTACACTGGAAAGTGGCTGAACCCAAGATGGCTGAGGCTACTTATAGGGTTGTGACATCACAGGGCTGGCTGGCTGCTGATTGGCTGCATGCATGGCATTGTGGGTGATCCCTCGTTCCCAGAGTTCCTTGCTCCATGTCCTAACACATGCAGCAGCCACTTTAGGAAAAAATGTGATTCGTTACCACGAAGCGTGAGAAAATCCGGATTCGGTGCGAATCAAATTTTTCCTGAAATTCAGATCGAATTCCACTTAGTCAACTTCGATTCGCTCATCTCTAGTATTTGAGGATATATTTATAATAAAGTAATATTTAGGTATTTTCTTAATTCCCGGAGAACCCCTTTAAAGAATTTGGGATATCTCAGACACTGATGGCATATCACTAAGATATACCATCAATATTAGATAGGTACATGTCACACCTCTAGGACATGCTCCTAATGCAAGGATCTGCACAGCACCCACCTCCCACCACATTCACCTAGACCTGAAGTGTGTTCACAAAACAGCGGTATTAGGTGCTCAGCGATGTCAAGGCCCACAGGAAGCGCAAGTGTGCAAAGTGGCCGTTGCTTTTCCATGTACCCTGTGTCCTGTACCGCAATGGGGCTTTTATCGTTATTTTGGAGTAAAGAAGAATTTTAGTGGTGAATGCCGAGATGTTTTTTCTATATTTACTACTATGATACTCTCTGCAATGTGTTAGTAAAATAAAATCACCATAAAATGACAAATATACAATGCAGTATGATGGACCTGTATACCTGTTAGTCTCCACCTCTTTGCACAGTACAAAATGATTTACAGCACTAAAATAAAATCACCATAAAATGACAAATATACAATGCAGTATGATGGACCTGTATACCTGTTAGTCTCCACCTCTTTGCACAGTACAAAATGATTTACAGCACTAAAGTTAAACACAATGTAATAAATTATAATAGTCTACTAGAAACAGCCTTTGTGTCTCAGTGTTAGGCTGTAATACAATATAATATATACATATTTTCTGTACATACTATATATAGTGATATTGTAGCATTGCAGGATAACAGGCCAAACTGGGTGGACTAATGTCTTTTTTCAGCCTTATATACTATATGTTACTATATGTTATTACTTCATTGCACAATTAGCAAGATATGTCATAACTGATCATGGGCCATGCCATTACTACGATTTATTAAAGAACTCCCCAGGTCATATATAAAAATAATTATATTCTTGCCTATAGAGGATAGTATTATAGTAGTTATATTCTTGTAAATATGAGGCAGTATGATAGTAGTTATATTCTTGTACATGGGAGGCAGTATTATTGTAGTTATATTCTTGTACATAGGGAGCAGTATTATAGTAGTTATATTCTTGTCCATAGTGGTAGTAGGATAGTAGCTATATTCTTGTACATAGGGAGCAGTGTTATAGTAGTTATATTCTTGCACACAGGGGGCAGTATTATAGCAGTTATATTCTTGTACATAGGGGGCAGTATTATAGTAGTTATATTCTTTTACATAGAAGGTATTATACAGGGAGTGCAGAATTATTAGGCAAGTTGTATTTTTGAGGATTAATTTTATTATTGAACAACAACCATGTTCTCAATGAACCCAAAAAACTCATTAATATCAAAGCTGAATATTTTTGGAAGTAGTTTTTAGTTTGTTTTTAGTTTTAGCTATTTTAGGGGGATATCTGTGTGTGCAGGTGACTATTACTGTGCATAATTATTAGGCAACTTAACAAAAAACAAATATATACCCATTTCAATTATTTATTTTTACCAGTGAAACCAATATAACATCTCAACATTCACAAATATACATTTCTGACACTCAAAAACAAAACAAAAACAAATCAGTGACCAATATAGCCACCTTTCTTTGCAAGGACACTCAAAAGCCTGCCATCCATGGATTCTGTCAGTGTTTTGATCTGTTCACCATCAACATTGCGTGCAGCAGCAACCACAGCCTCCCAGACACTGTTCAGAGAGGTGTACTGTTTTCCCTCCTTGTAAATCTCACATTTGATGACTGACCACAGGTTCTCAATGGGGTTCAGATCAGGTGAACAAGGAGGCCATGTCATTAGATTTTCTTCTTTTATACCCTTTCTTGCCAGCCACGCTGTGGAGTACTTGGACGCGTGTGATGGAGCATTGTCCTGCATGAAAATCATGTTTTTCTTGAAGGATGCAGACTTCTTCCTGTACCACTGCTTGTAGAAGGTGTCTTCCAGAAACTGGCAGTAGGACTGGGAGTTGAGCTTGACTCCATCCTCAACCCGAAAAGGCCCCACAAGCTCATCTTTGATGATACCAGCCCAAACCAGTACTCCACCTCCACCTTGCTGGCGTCTGAGTCGGACTGGAGCTCTCTGCCCTTTACCAATCCAGCCACGGGCCCATCCATCTGGCCCATCAAGACTCACTCTCATTTCATCAGTCCATAAAACCTTAGAAAAATCAGTCTTGAGATATTTCTTGGCCCAGTCTTGACGTTTCAGCTTGTGTGTCTTGTTCAGTGGTGGTCGTCTTTCAGCCTTTCTTACCTTGGCCATGTCTCTGAGTATTGCACACCTTGTGCTTTTGGGCACTCCAGTGATGTTGCAGCTCTGAAATATGGCCAAACTGGTGGCAAGTGGCATCTTGGCAGCTGCACGCTTGACTTTTCTCAGTTCATGGGCAGTTATTTTGCGCCTTGGTTTTTCCACACGCTTCTTGTGACCCTGTTGACTATTTTGAATGAAACGCTTGATTGTTCGATGATCACAATTCAGAAGCTTTGGAATTCTAAGAGTGCTGCATCCCTCTGCAAGATATCTCACTATTTTTGACTTTTCTGAGCCTGTCAAGTCCTTCTTTTGACCCATTTTGCCAAAGGAAAGGAAGTTGCCTAATAATTATGCACACCTAATATAGGGTGTTGATGTCATTAGACCACACCCCTTCTCATTACAGAGATGCACATCACCTAATATGCTTAATTGGTAGTAGGCTTTCGAGCCTATACAGCTTGGAGTAAGACAACATGCATAAAGAGGATGATGTGGTCAAAATACTCATTTGCCTAATAATTCTGCACTCCCTGTAGTAGTTATATTTTTGAACATAGGTGGCAGTATTAGGCTACTTTCACATTTGCGTTCAGAGCGGGTCCGTCTGATGTCTGCACAGACTGATCCGCTCCTATAATGCAGACGTTTGGATCCGTTCAGAACGGATCCGTCTGCATTATAGTTTAAAAAAAATTCTAAGTGTGAAATTAGTTCAGACGGATCCGTCCAGACTTTACATTGAAAGTGAATGGAGGACGGATCCGTTTGAAAATTGAGCCATACTGTGTCAACTTCAAACGGAACTTCAAACATTGTAAGGCTACTTTCACACTAGCGTTCGGAGCGGATCCGTCTGATGTTTCATCAGACGGATCCGCTCCGATAATGCAGACGTTTGCATCCGTTCAGAACGGATCCGTCTGCATTATTACTTAGAAAATTTTCTAAGTCTGAAAGTAGCCTGAGCGGATCCGTTCAGACTTTACATTGAAAGTCAATGGGGAACGGATCCGCTTAAAGATTGAGCCATATAGTGTCATCTTCAAGCGGATCCGTCCCCATTGACTTCCATTATAAGTGTGGACGGATCCGCTCGCCTCCGCACGGCCAGGCGGACACCCGAACGCTGCAAGCAGCGTTCAGGTGTCCGCTCACTGAGCGGAGCGGAGGCTGAGCGCTGGCAGACTGATGCATTCTCAGTGGATCCGCCTCCACTGAGAATGCATTAGGGCCAGACGGATGTGTTCGGGGCCGCTCGTGAGCCCCTTCAAACGGAGCGCACGAGCGGACACCCGAACGCTAGTGTGAAAGTAGCCTAAGTCTGGATGGTTCCGTTTGCCTCCGCACGGCCAGGCCGACACCCGAATGCTGCAAGCTGCGTTTGGGTGTCCGCCTGCTGAACGGAACGGAGGCCAAGCGGAGCCAGACTGAGGCATTCTGAGCGGATCCGCATCCACTCAGAATGCATTGGGGCAGTACGGATGCGTTCGGGGCCGCTTGTGAGACCCTTCAAACGGGGCTCACAAGCGGAACCCCGACGCTAGTGTGAAAGTAGCCTTATAGAAGTTGTTTTCTTGCACATAGGAGTGATATTAGGCTCAGTTCACACAGCAGCTTTTGACAGTGGGACTTGGTACTGTCTCGCCAGTGACTGAGGATTTCTCCTCAAATTGTTTTCAATTGGAGGCTGCCCTGCCGTTCAGGCAGTCAAGGTTTAGAACCACAACTACGCCAAGAAAAAACATATCCTTACAGTATTATATTAGTTATATTCTTGTACATAGGAGGCAGTATTATACTATAGGAGATATATTTGTGTACATAGGGAACAACGTTATAAAGGCTATATTCTTGTACATATGAAGCAGTAATATAGTAGTTACATTCTTTTTCATATGAGGCAATATTATAGTTTATTCTCATGTTAATCGAGGCAGTATTATAATATTTCTATTCTTCTACGTAGGGGGCAGTATTATAGCAGTTATATTCTTCTGCATAAGAGCAGTATTATAGCAGTTATATTCTTGTACATAGTAGGCAGTATTATACTATTTATATTCTTGCATATGGGTAGTAGCATTATCATAACTCTATTTTTGTGCTCTCCTGTGTCACTTCTGTTCCCCTTTCACTTCATAGGGGGGTAGAGAAGACAGGCTCCCCATAGCGTAAAGAGAATATGACATTTGTATTCCATCCTGAGGCATGATGGGGAGGGACATTTAAAATAAAAATTAGCAGGATATTATATATCTGGAGTTAAAGTAATTACCATACCTAAACATGCCCACGTTCCCAACTACTTTTCAAAACTTGCCAGTTTTTGCACATATAAGTCCAAAAAGTTTTAAACGCCCTGTTGTGCAACATTTCAAAGTCAGACTTCTAGGATGCAGGGCTTGATAAATTCCCTCCAATGTGTTCAGTGAAATGTTTACGGTACTATGCAGTGTTTTTTCAGTAGTGCCTGAAGTTGCCGTTTGTTTGTAAATGTTTTAGTAGTGTCATCTTTACTCCGCATCAGTAATATACTGCTTCTGATCTTTGTTAAATACTTCCCAGGCCGTTTCTCTGTTCTACTAGCTGTAACAAGTTATTTAAAAAAACACAAGCACATCTTTATCCCGGCAGTGACCCGGGTCAGATTACATCTCCGCATTTCCTCTTTTTCCTTCCTGGATGTGTTCTGCTAAATAACGGACACACGTTCAAAGTATCATCAGTATTTTAATAGCATTTTGAGGTTTCACCATTGGTGGCTTATCTAATATTTGGGCTGGAAGGTACATATTTTGTTTAACGCCATAACAACCAGTCAGCAATTAGCTTTTATCAGACTGGTGGAAGACAGTAAATATCTGACTGGTTAACCTTGATGTTGTGCAGAGAAGGTTCACCATCACACCAGCAGCCGACCACCTATAGCATTGGTGGCGAACCTATGGCACAGGTGCCAGAGGAGGCACTCAGAGCCCTCTCTGTGGGCACCTGCACCCTGGAAAAAGTCTATGGTGTACCAATATGCCTATAATTTTTGCTGCTATTCATCAGCGCAGGGCGCACTATGAACAGCACAGGCAGCACATTGAATGTAGGCAGGATATTATAGCTAAATGATAAAGTACATGGAGGCTATACTATATTGTACTGTAGTATTCAGGTTAAATTGCCGTGTTGGCACTTTGTGATAAATAAGTGGGTTTTGGGTTACAGTTTGGGCATTTGGTCTCTAAAAGGTTCGCCATCGCTGACCTATAGCAATACAATTGCTATAAATGGCATAAGTGCTGCTGCTGCCAGGAGTGCGGTCTGCAAAAATTATGTACGGAGCCCTCTAATGAAAGAAGAATACAGCTTTTAGTTATCTTCTCATGTGTCATTGGCGGATTTTGATTCTTTACAGAGTCCTAGAATAAGACGTATTCACACGTCCGTGTTTGGTCAGTGTTTTGAATCGGTGATTGCGAGCCAAAACCAGGCGAGGGTCAAAAACATAGACCAAGAGCAGATCTTTCCCTTATACCATATCTCTGTAGGCTCCACTCCTGGTTTTGGTTCACAATCACTGATAAAAAAAAACACTGACGTGTGAATACATCCTGAGGAATCGTTCACATTTCCATTTTTCACTGACATGTGCTATCTGCATTTTCCACGGACAGCATACCTACCCATTGATTTTAATGTGTTTTTTCACACATCAGTATTTTTTTACTAACCATGGGTCAGTGACAAATATCACAGAGACATGCACTATGGCCTAAGGCCTTGTTCACATTTCTCTGTCTGTTTGACGTCCGTGGAAAAACCTGTATGTGTTTCACTTGTGAAGATGTCTGTGAAGGATCCCTGTTTTTGACCTCCGCGTGTCATCCGTTTTCCACGGACGCTGCTCATGCGAATTAATTTCCAGAGCATTTCCTACCTGTAGTCAGTGAAAAACAGACCAAACATGGATAACAACCCAACCGTGTTTTGTCAGTGATTTTACACAGAACCATAGACTTCAATAGGCGTGTTTGGTCTGCATCAGAGGCCAAAGTGGTGCATGTCTCTGCGACCCACGGTCAGTAAAAAAAATACTGATGTGTGAACAAACACATGAAAATCAATGGGTATGTGTGCTGTTTGTGGAAAATGCGGACAGCACACGTCAGTGAAAAAGGACTTAGGCCGCTTTCACACAGTCAGTGTTTGATCAGTAAGTTCCATAGAACCTGGAGTGGAACATACACAGAAACAATACAGAAGCAATAGTTCAGTACAGCTCAGGCTACTTTCACACTAGCGTTCGGGTGTCCGCTCGTGCGCTCCGTTTGAAGGGGCTCACGAGCGGCCCCGAACGCATCCGTCTGGCCCCAATGCATTCTCAATGGAGGCGGATCCACTGAGAATGCATCCGCCTGCCAGCGCTCAGCCTCCGCTCCGTTCAGTGAGCGGACACCTGAACGCTGCTTGCAGCGTTCGGGTGTCCGCCTGGCCGTGCGGAGGCGAGCGGATCCGTCCAGACTTACAATGGAAGTCAATGGGGACGGATCCGCTTGAAGATGACACCATATGGCTCAATCTTCAAACGGATCCGCCCCCATTGACTTACAATGTAAAGTCTGAACGGATCCGCTCAGGCTACTTTCATACTTCGAAAATTTTCTAAGTTTTAATGCAGACGGATCCGTTCTGAACGGATGCGAACGTCTGCATTATCGGAGCGGATCCGTCTGATGAAACATCAGACGGATCCGCTCCGAACGCTAGTGTGAAAGTAGCCTCACCTGTTACAGCGAAGTCGCCCGGAAAATGCTGAGCTTAAGTGCTTACAGATAGGAGAACGCGAAATTTAAGCGATCTTCTAAAACAAATCCATCTTTATTGAAGCATATAAAATCCAGTATGATCCAAAGCCAGACATATGTAGTAAAAAAAACCCTCAGAAATAAGGTATGATGGAAATATTTACTCCTGTTCTGTGTTTTTAAACCCACACCAGGTTGTGGCTCACAATCACTGATGGAAATCACTGATCAAACACTGACTGAGTGAAAGTGGCCTAAAGTCTCCTGTTAAGGGCTCATGCACACGACCGTTGGATGCTTTGCACTTCGCAAATTGCAGATCCACAAAACACGGATACCGGCAATATGCATTTTGCAGGAACGGAACGTCCGGCCCCTAATACAACAGTCCTATTCTTGTCCGTAATGGGGACAATTATAGGACATGTTCTATTATTTGGTGGAACGGCTATGCAGCCATAGAATGCACACAGAATAATTTCCGTTTTTTGCAGCCCCATTGAAGTGAATGGTGACGTATACGGGCAGCAATGAAACTAAACAGACGACTTAAAAAATAAATACCGGTAGGTTTGTGTGCATGAGTCCTAAGCCACATAAACAACGCATTGTTGTTGGATTGCACTCATTTCTAGTGTCTTTACATTCAGGGTCATAAAAATGATCAACCAGACCTGAAGAGGTTCAGGCCCTGAGCACAGCAGGTTCCTCCTTCTGCGAAACATTTGTCCCACTGAGGTTATCCTGTTTAGCGTCTCCCTGACCTATCAGGGCATAAGCAAATTTGAAATTCCCCTTTAACTCAAAGATTTGTATGGTAACAGAATAGTAATTTGTTTATGGAAATCAGATATAACGTTGGACGCTTTAGATGTTGTCGTGTTTTTTTTGTGACGGGAATAGACTATAAATGTAATGTTGTCACTGATGTAAAAATCGCGCTGATGGCGTGTGGGGCCCTGTTTGGTCATTATGCAAATTTTGGCTGCTTTGTTAAACAAATGTTTGACGTGAGCTCTGCATAGTAACTTTACTGTCAGAATTTTTTACACTACTAATCAAATTTCAAAAATTTGCCACTCAGGTTATCAGCAGAGGTATATTATTAGCTTTTCTGGATTATCAGATTGATCTTGAAAGTGTAACTCTGGGCATAAACGGAAAGCATGATCTCTCGACCCTCTTACAAGTTTTACCTGGGTCATGGGATAGATACTTTGGAGAAGGGATGAGCGAAGCAAGCTTCAGATCCTAGATCCGAAGTCGCTTTGCCTAGAACTTTTTTAATGCTGTACGGAAATGGGATCCGGTGAGGCGAAATGAGTTATCACTGAAGTCGCGTGGGACTTCGCTGAATAACTTCGGGATTCGATTTTTAAACTTGAAAACCATCTAAAAACTTGGTTCTGAAGTCAGCTTCGGTACCAAGGTACCAGTCTGTACCAAAGCCGACTTCGGATAACTGTCTTAAAATGGTTTTCAAGTTTAATAATCAAATGCTGAAGTTAGGGCTTATTCATATGGCTGTATGTACAAAATAGCGGGACAGGTGCAGACACATTCATTTCAATAGGGCAAAAGATGCGGACAGCACACTGTGTGCTGTCTGCATCCGTTGTTGATTCCACGGCCCCGTAAATAATATTGAGCATGTCCTATTGTTGTCCTCAGTCGTGGACAAGAATAGGCATTTCTATATAGCACTGGCCCTGTGCGTTCCGCAAAATGCAAAACGCACAGAGCCGGTATCCGTGTTTTGCAGATCCGCAAAACACTCATGACCATCTGAATGAGCCGTTATTCACCAAAGTCTTGCGAGACTTCAGTGAAAATCATTTTGCCTCCCATTCCTGAGCCCATACATTTTAATGCTGTACGGATCTTGTACAGCATTAAAACGAAGTTTTGAGAGAAGCTCGCATCGCTCCTCCCTACTTTGGAGGTTCATACAGCAAGCTATCTTCATCAGCACCTCAGTACTGCTTAGGCCGAGTTCACATCACCGTTTCATTTACTGCTCTTCTGATCCATCAGAAGAACAGAAAACAACATCAACAAAAAAGGATCCTGTATTTTAAGCATCCGTTATGCTCAGTTTTAGCCATTTCTGCCTAAGATTTGTTATTTTGGACGGAAAAAAACCTTTATGTAGGACTTTTTTTCTGTCTAAAATAATGGATCTCAGATGGAAATGGATAAAACGGATGCAATGTGCATAACTGAGCATAACGGATGCTTAAAATAGGATCCATTTTTTGTTGTTGTTTTCTGTTCTTCTGATGGATCAGAAGAACGGAAAATGAAACCGTGATGTGAACCCGGCATAGCCTTGATATCTATATAAGGAAATACTCCAACTGCACTAGAGCAGGGGTGTCCATTTATACATGGGGCAGGGCAGATCATGACATCACTATTTGCAGGTATTGTGATGAGTTGGGCTCATGACCTTCAACCTGTGGCTCTCCAGCCAGACTACAACTTCCAGTGTGCAGGGCAAAGTTGTAAAGCTCCAGGGGCCAAACAGGAAATTTATGATAGTCTATCTCCCCAATCATGATCCTTTAATTATATCGGCTTCCCTTTATGTGGCAGAGGCCTCCTCAGGCGTGTGGCCATGGCATGCTGGTAGTTGTAGTTTCACAACAGCTGGGGAAACATAGATTGCAGGCCATAGTTCTAGGCCTGTGGTGAAACTACGACTCCCAGCATGCTCCATTCATTTCAGTGGAGTTCAGAGAAGAGCCAAGCAAGTGTGCATCTTGGGAGTTGTAGTGTTACAATAGCTGGAGTTCCGGAGGTTAGCCATCACAGTTCTAGGGGAAGCAGGCAGCGATCCTCAACATCTAGTCATAATTGTACCACAGACCACTTTTAGTGTTTGCCCGAAGTTACAATAATTAGACTGCAAAATAACAACAAAACAACACAAATATATTCATACCTTCGCTGCCACTTCCCACCACTTTGCTGGTTGATGTCTATCTCTTGACTCTCAAAACTTTGGACTACCTTCTAAATTCTGGAAGATTGGTGCCAGTCAGTAGACGTTTAACCATCTTCATGTTTCAGGTGTCTTGTATCCCTTTAAAATGCATATCTGGCCCTAAATGTCCAGATATAAGATCTGACTAGCTCTAGCCACACCCCTGAACCACCCTGATATGACTAATTCAGTGCATTTCTGCTTTTTCTCCTCTATATAGTTTTTAATGTGAGCTAAATTTTAGACATGCCTACCTGAAATGCTTGCCGGGTATGAGCAATTTTGGAGGACAATGTCTTCCAAGCAGGGGCTTAATGGGTTAAGCAGGACTTACTGAGAACCCACAGGTTTCTGCAGGAGCTGCAAGGGTTAATGATTGCAGCGCAGGGGGCAGAGTACCCAATTCTTTTCCACTTCCTCCTTCTGGCTTCATGTTTCTCTATATGGTTGCATAGATCAGCCAGTCATCCAGCCTTGTGCCCCATCAGCTTTTTTTTTTTTGGTTCCCGCAGTTATTGCAAAATGTATAAATGTTTATTTCTCCAGCAACAGCAAAGAAGCACAAAGGTAAGGCCTTATTCACACGTCGGTGAGCCACAGGCATGTGCTGTCCATGTTCTCCACGGACAGCACACATACCCATTGATTTTAATGTGTGTATTCACACATCTGTGAATTGCCATGGTCCGGGGGTCTGTGGTTACATCACAGAAGTATGTCCTATTTTTGTCCATGTTGACGGATCCCTCACGCCCATTATAGTCTATGGTTCCGTGAAAACACACGAACACAACATGGATGGCATCCGTGTTTTGTCCATGTTTCACAGATTGTTGCCAAGAAATGCTCTTCATCTGGACCAAACACAGACATCTTCATGGATAAACCACTGACCATGGTATGCATGTAAATGAGGCCTATGAAAAAATACTGTGCAAGCGCCATTCTAGTTTGGCCCCCTTTTTAATAGAATTTCACAGTAATGTCACTGATTTCTGGTCAACAATAGGCTGTATTATCTATTCTAGCCACTTATTAAAATGATCCTTCCTATTTAGATTCATATACTACTCAATAGGGGCAGTATTATGGTAGTTATATTCTTGTACATAGGGGGCAGTATTATAGTAGTTATATTATTGTACATAGGAGGTAGTATTATAGTAATATTCTTGTACATAGGGGCCAGTATTATAATAGTTATATTCACATACATAGGTGGCAGTATTATAGCAGTTACATTCTTGTACATAGGAGGCAGTATTATAGTAGTTATATTCCTGTACATAGGAGGCAGTATTATAGTAGTTATATTCTTGTACATAGGGGGCAGTATTATAGTAGTTATATTCTTGTACATAGGAGACAGTATTATAGTAGTTATATTCTTGTACATGGGGAGCAGTATTATAGTAGTTATTAGAGATGAGTGAAGCGAGCTTCGGATGCTACATCCGAAGCCACTTCGCTAAAAAATTTGTTATAATACTGTAATGAGATTCATTGATTTGTTATGGCATCACATAATTGTTTATGCTTGCCCCAACTCCCACCCCTTTTAGTAGAGAAGAGCAGCATAATCCTTTGAGAATTCCTTCTGCAAAACAGTAGAGGAATCCAACATCCATAAACGGTAAAATAATTTAACAGTAAATTAGACCATCCTGTCTACTTTATATCACCTATTTGTTGGCTTAGTTTACACCAAATATGTGTCCACATGCCCTGAAAATCTGTCCCAATTAGCCAAAACTGTAGACCAGCTCTAAGTTAATAGGCTAATGTTTATGATTCGCGATCACAGGCATTTAACGCCTCAGATGCCATGGTCAAATATGACGACGGCATCTGAGAGCTAAAAAATCCCACGGAGAAGCGCTTCGGAGGCAGGAACATTTTCCCCTCGCTGGGGAAGGCATTACTTAGTAGTAATAGGCCTAAGTCTGTACAAGGCTACCAGGCCTATAACAGGTATATTCTAATGTAGGCCTGCAGGTGGCAGCACTGCATTGGAATATACTGAACTTTCTATTCAGTAATGAATAGAAATGGCAATCTGATGATTGCATGTTGAGGGCTGCTTAGAGGCCTAAAATTAAAAAAAGGAAAAAATATATATTTTTTTAATATAAAAATTCAAATCACCCCCCTTTTTCCTAAAACTGTACTATTAAAATATTAAAATATTTATCGTATACGGCGAACGCTGTAATTCCCCCACACACCGCATTTTGCTGTACTTGCTATACAGCAGCACACACGTGTCACATCCAGGGCCACCCATGTGACGTCTCCTCGGATGTAGATCTTCTCTGTCATCATCCTCTCCATTTGGTTCGTACAACTTCTCTCAGCCGCCTCAGTCCCATGTAAATAACACCCCCCTGCCACAGCCCCCTCCAACATATAGTCCCATGTAAATAACATAATCCCCTACCACAGCCGCCTTCAAAATACAGTCCCATGCATATAACATCACCCTGCCCCACCCCCCTCCAACATACAGTCCCATGTAAATAACATGACCCCCTCCCCATCCAACACACAGTTCCATGTAAATAACATCTCTCCCTTCAGCCCTACAGTCCTAGTTAAATAACCACAACTCTCAGCATTGCTCTGCCTCTCCCTTCACTTACCTCTCCTGATGTAGCAGCCATCACCTCAGCTTCTTCCCCTCTTCACTGCCGCCCTATCCTGTACTGGTCACATGATGGTGACATCATCGAAGGTCCTTCTCAACCACTGACTGTTTTACTGGTCACATGACCTGTGATGCCACCACAGATCCTACAGCTCTTCCACCGCATTAGATTCAATTGTATTGCCATTCTGTGGATGGCAATACAGTTGTATCTAGCAGGCAGGCGGGACATTCGGGGCCTGGGACAAAACATCAGGGGCCCAGGCCCCGAATGTTTTAACCTAGCAACGCCCCTGACAATCACAATACATTAGTAAGTGGCTTGTATTAACTTTCTCTACATGATAAATGTCACTTGCTGCAGTGACACAACCCCTTTAAAACATATGAAAAACTATATAAATGTGGTATTGTAATCGTACTGACCCGTAGAATGAGGTAACAGGTCATTTATACTGCATAGGAAATGCTATGAAAACAAAACCCATAAATCTGTGGCAGAATTGCATTACAATTTCACCCTATTTGAATTTTTTTTCCATCTTTTCACTACATCTTATGCCAAATTAAGTGATCCCCTTATAAAGTACAACTTGTCCCGCAAAATATGAGCCCTCATACAGTTATGTGAACAGAAAAATAAAGAAAAGTTATGGCTCTGGGAAGGCAAGGAGTAAAAAACGAAAACGCAAAAATGGAAAACTGTCATGTCAGGAAAGGGTAAAGCATAAATGTCTTCCTGGTAGGGTGCATCCGCTCGTAAATTGCTGCAGGTTTGTAGGTGGACATTTGCTGCATATTTTAAGAAATCTCATCCACATACTGTGAACAAAAAATTTGATCTGCCCTGTGTGGCCATACCCCTAAGCAGTTTTTTTCACATGGTCTCCATCCCTGGAAGAGCAATTAACTCTTTCAATGCCTCCATAGCAGAGTCCCCATTATGTAGTTGTGCAAAATACAGGGAAACTGCAGAAACAATGTGTGTTTCAGTTAGAAATATCAGACAAGTGCCTGTGTAGACAGATCTTCAAATTACAGGAGGTACAGCCCACATACTGGACCTGGCAAAGTATGGATCTGAGAGAGAGAGAGCGATATACATATTTAACCCTATTCAAGCCCCCTTCTCCCATGTTTGCTAATACTGATCTGATATTGGAAAGGGGAGTCCCTCGCACCACCCTGCAAGATCCTGAGAACCCTTGTTTGCCTCCCTCCTTTGTATGAAAGAAGGGCAGCACGACCTCTGGGGTGAGCACAAAGACTGTATCAATCTAAATTGGGCACTTCATGGGCTGGGCAAAACCCTACTAGTAATATGTCAGCCCTTGCACATGCGTGCATAGAGGAAATGTGGATATATAGCATAATCTAATTGGTTCCCAGTCTGCATTTGCATGGAGCTATTTCATGATGTCACCATAAAGGCCCCCACCTCTTCCCATTACTTGTATAAAGACACAAAAGTTTTTATTCACGACCCCATGATTACGATTTTTGGTGGTTGAAACGTGTAGGCCTGACATGCAGTATGCTTCATAAATCATTTTATCTAATTGGAATAAAGCCTGTGAATTTTAGGAAGATGTTGGAGTGCCGGATCATTTTCTGTTCAGTGTATGTAAGTAGTATATTTCCTGGCCTGATCACTTGGCTGCACACTGTGGGAATATTCCCGGCACTGGATATTTCGCCGCTCGCTCTTTAAATCAGTTTCTATTTTAACAATAAGAGCTTTAAGTGTCCTGATAAGATTCGTCCAAGTATGGACCACTTCCTGTCAGCTGAGTCCAGGAACAGATACAGCACTGGCTCCTAATGAATCATAAGAAGTACATTGTAGACCACACATGATGCCACAGCTCAGCAGACAGTATTACACATCAGGTTTTAATGCAGTATCACATATGATAGGCTTAGAGATCATACATGATAGGCTTAGATACTCCAGCTCAGGACCACAGTATCACAGTTAATAGGTGGCCATGCACTTAACATTGCTTCGGCCATACACTTAACATCGCCGACAGCTGTTCCTCCTGACCAGGGCCGTCTTTAATATTGATTGGACCCTGGCAAGAATTTACTTGGGCCCCCTGGATCCCGCCTTCCCACATAAAACAAGTAAAATATATAATATAGCTTACAGTGAATTACTGTAAATACTTACAGTTCTGAAGACTCCAGCAGTCTCAGGATTAGTGCTCTGGGCAGCTGGGCTCAGGGCTGGAGGTGGGCACTGCTCTGCAATTCAGGAAGGAAACCGGGACTCACCCTAGAGTTACAGTTCCTCCGCGTGACGTCGCGGCGCGCGGCATACGCAAAGGGCAGGGGAGGGCGGGAGGAGGAGCAAGCAAGTACCGTATTTTTTCGCTTTATAAGACGCACCTGACGATAAGACACACCTAGGTTTTTGAGAAGGAAAATAAGAAAAAATATTCAGAACCAAAAGGTGTGCTTTTGGTGGGTTTTGAACTAATGGTGGTCTGTGGATTACACTAATATGGGGGATCTGTGGATGACACTGTTATGGAGGGGATCGGTGGATGAGGCACTGTTATAGGGATATGTGGATGAGGCACTGTTATGGGGGCATCTGTGGATGGCACTGTTATGGGGGAATCAGTGGATGATGCACTGTTATGGGGGACCTGTGGATGACACTGTTATGGGGATCTGTGGATGGCACTGTTATGGGGGGGATCTGTGGATGACACTGTTATGGGGAGAGGATCTGTGGATGACACATATATAGCATCTTTTGCTATATATGTATCATCCAAAATCCCCCCCCCATAACAGTGTCCCTGTGTAAATAGTGACCCCCAATACAGGGGGTGGAAGCTGGCAACTAATCGCGGCGGGGTCTTTATATGTAAAGTGTAGTCAACTAGTCATGGCTGGGAGGCTAGTACTCACTATCAAAAATTCTAACTACCGTAGCAGGCAGGCAGGCAGCGTAACGTGACGTCACTCACTCCGTCACGCCACACGCGCCTGCTCCTCCCACTTTATTAATGAAGCAGGCGGAGAAGGCGCGTGACGGAGTGAGTGACGTTACGCAAACTGCCAGCCTGCCTGCTATGGTAGTTTTCGCCGGGACACAGAGCTGGCGGAGCAGATCATGTCATTGTGGCTGTGGGCAGTGGCCAACGGGGCTCAAGAGGCAGCTGCCTTGGGCCCCCCAGGAGCAACTGGGCCTGGGGCAGCTGCCCCTTCTGCCCTGCGTTAAAAACGGCTCTGGTCCTGACCTAACACAATCAAGCCTGCTTAGCCAAACTATTCTGATTGCAGCTCTGGATGTGACTGGAGCATAATATCATAATGATTACATAATCCCTGAGCACCAGTGCACGTGTAATATTTGTAAAGCGTTAACTTTTCATACAGATACTTCTATTAAACAGTGCATTTACACATCCACAGCAGAAACTCACCATTTTCAGGCAGGTCAGTATAAGCATAGGCTCCACTCTGACTTCTGATTGGCCAGGCTAACCTGCAACATAAAGCCCTGCATTGACAGATCCTAATTACCTTGGTGAAATAATCTCTTCCTGTCATTGTAAAGTCCTTACCTCTAGTGTTGGTCGAGCACCAAAGTGCTCGTGTGCTCGAGTAGAACAATTACCGATGCTCGGGTGCTCTATAGAGCACCTGAGCACAATGGAAGTCAATGGGAGAACCCGAGCATTAAACCAGGCACCCCCTGCTCTAAAGAGGGGAGGGTGTCGGGACTCTAGTTCGATTTAGGAGTCCCTGCTCTGACTCCATATATAGCTATGTCCATATTTGGAGTCAGTGCTTGGGGACGCCTAGTGTATTTAAATCTAATTTAGCCTCTATTTCTGAAAACTTTCTGGCGGGATTCGAACTCACAACCTTCTACATTACAACCAAGAATCTTAACCACTACACTATAGAGCTGCATGGCCAGTTACTTAAAAAAAAAAAATTTGACTTCTGCTGTATAGGAATACTTACTATTAATATGTATTCCTATACAGCAGAAGTCAAATTTTTTTTTTTTAAGTAACTGGCCATGCAGCTCTATAGTGTAGTGGTTAACATTCTGGGCGGTAATGTAGAAGGTTGTGAGTTAGAATCCCGACAAACTTTTCTGAAATAGAGGCTAAATTTAATTTAAACATATATTTAAGTTTTTAGCCATAATATATTTACATATATTATTATATATTTAGAATATATAATATATTATAATATATGTAAATATATTATGGCTAAAACATCACTAGTAGTTTCCCACATATTATGCATTCATATATGGTATATCAGAAGTATGATTTTATATTATATGTAATAGTAAGTATTCCTATACAGCAGAAGTCAAATATTTTTTTATTTTTTCTTTAAAGTAACTGGCCATGCAGCTCTATAGTAACATAGTACATAAGGCCGAAAAAAATACATTTGTCCATCCAGTTCGGCCTGTCATCCTGCAGAATGACTCCCTGGATCAACGACCCCTCTCTAGTAGCTATAGCCTGTAATATTATTACACTCCAGAAATACATCCAGGCCCCTCTTGAATTCCTTTATTGTACTCACCATCACCACCACCTCAGGCAGAGAGTTCCATAGTCTCACTGCTCTTACCGTAAAGAATCCTCTTCTATGTTTGTGTCCAAACCTTCTTTCCTCCAGACGCAGGGGATGTCCCCTCGTCACAGTCACAGTCCTGGGGATAAATAGATGATGGGATAGATCTCTGTACTGACACCTGATATATTTATACATAGTAATTAGATCTCCCCTCAGTCGTGTTTTTTCTAAAGTAAATAGCCCTAATTTTGATAATCTTTCAGGGTACTGTAGTTGCCCCATTCCAGTTATTACTTTAGTTGCCCTCCTCTGGACCCTCTCCAGCTCTGCTATGTCTGCCTTGTTCACAGAAGCCCAGAACTGTACACAGTACTCCATGTGTGGTCTGACTAGCGATTTGTAAAGTGGTAGGACTATGTTCTTATCACGGGCATCTATGCCCCTTTTGATGCAACCCATTATCTTATTTGCCTTTGCAGCAGCTGCCTGACACAGTTTTTTGCAGCTTAGTTTGCTGTTTATTAAAATTCCTAGATCCTTTTCCATGTCAGTGTTACCGAGTGTTTTACCATTTAGTATGTACTGGTGACTTGCATTATTCCTTCCCATGTGCATAACTTTACATTTGTCAGTGTTAAACCTCATCTACCTGTCCTCTTCAGTGTTAATTACTTTACACAATTTAGTGTCATCTGCGAAAATTGATATTTTACTATGCAAGCTTTCTACAAGATCATTAATAAATATATTGACGAGAATAGGGCCCAATACTGACCCCTGAGGTACCCCACTAGTGACAGTGACCCAATCTGAGTGTGTACCGTTAATAACCACCCTCTGTTTTCTATTACTCAGCCAGTTACTTACTCACATAGACATTTTCTCCCAGTCCGAGCATTCTCATTTTATATACTAACCTTTTATGTGGTACAGTGTCAAATGCTTTGGAGAAGTCCAGATAAACGACATCCATTGATTCGTCGCTGTCAAGTCTACAACTTACCTCCTCATAGAAACTGATTAAATTAGTTTGACATGACCGATCCCTCACAAAGCCATGCTGATATGGCGTTATTTGCTTATTTCCGTTGAGATGCTCTAAGATAGCATCTCATAGAAAACCTTCAAACAGTTTACCCGCAAGAAATGTTAACCTTACCGGCCTATAGTTTCCAGGCTCGGTTTTTGGACCCTTTTTGAATATTAGCACCACATTTGCTATGCGCCAATCCTGTGGGACATTCCCTGTCAGTATAGACTAGAGTCTGCAAATATCAGAAATAAGGGTCTGGCTATGACATTACTTAATTCCCTTAGGATAAAGGGGTGTATGCCATCCGGTCCTGGCGATTTGTCTATTTTAATCTTTTTAAGTCGCTGTTGTACTGCTTCCTGGGTCAGACAGGACACTTTTAATGGGGAATTTATTTTTACATTCAGCGTTTCATCTGACAGTTCATTTTCCTCAGTGAATACATTGGAGAAAAAAATATTTAACAGCTTTGCTTTCTCCATAGTGCAGTAGTTAGGATTCTTGGCTGTAATGTAGAAGGTTGTGAGTTTGAATCCCACCAGAAACTTTTCATAAATAGAGGCTAAATTAGATTTAAACACACTGACTCGAGCATCGCGCTCGAGCACAGGCAATATTCGGCCGAACACCCACCGCAATGTGTCGAGCATAGCGATGCTCTAGCCGAACTGGTGTTCAGCCGAGCATGCTCGCCCAACACTACTTACCTCATTAATAGCTGAAGACAACAGCAGCAGATCATTATCAGGCTGATTATAAAAGGTTTAGACATGAAGACGTTACATTGCTGAGCGCTTCCTCTTGATGACAGAACTGGAGGGGGGGGGGGGGGTGTAGTCTTCTCTTTAGTTATGGGGACAAGGTGATAATTGGACAAGGCAGAGAAGCTGTTCTGAGCCTAAAATGTGCCATACCCATTCAATCAAGGATGATTCAGCTCACCGACATTCTATAATGTGGGGATTTGCTCTGGTAGTCAGGTTAGCGGATGCAGTATAGAGGAAAGGAACCAGGTTGTAAATAAGTGTTTTATTCACACTCAGCAAAACATAACAGTCTTGGCGCTTGTTCATACACAGCAAAACAAAACAATGTTCACCAGTAATCCTAGGTGTCGGTTAACACCCAGCTGAATGCTCAGCCACAGAAAAGTTCACTGGTAGGCTTCCAGGCAGCCTGCACGCCTGTTTGCAGTCTTCAGCCTTCAGCACAGAGGACTCCACATATTCACTGTCAGATGGAGGTAAATCCACATCACCTGATATTGCTGACTGCTTTTATAAACCTGCCAAGACCCAGCCTGGAACGTGGGGAGTAGTCACTCACCCAGCACTTTTGACTACTCCCAGTAAAAGCTGTCCCGGTTCAGCTTTACAGCCATACTAAACAGCTGAAGTGTCAGACTGCAATCTGCAATAATGACACTTTCAGGTCAGGGCCAATTCTGAATTGCCTCAATTTTGTTCACCTGAGGTTTGATAACTCCGTGCCCAATTACATACCCCAGGTACTTGGCCTCTTCTAACCCTATCGCGCACCTTTTTGGGTTAGCGGTTAAGCCAGCCTTCCTAAGGGAGTCCACTACAGCCTGTACTTTAGGTAGGTGACTTTCCCAGTCGGTACTGTGGATAACGATATCGTCCAGGTACGCCGAAGCGAACCGATGATGTGGACGGAGTATAATAGCCATTAGCCTTTGAAACGTGGCGGGAACCCCATGTAGACCAGAGGGTAACACCTTGGTACAGCCCATCTGGTGTGATGAAAGCCATTTTCTCCTTGGCAGGCTCCGTCAAGGGTACCTGCCAGTACCCTTTGGTGAGGTCCAAAACAGAAAAATACCGGGCTTGGCCTAACTTCTCAATAAGCTCATCCACTCAGGGCATGGGATATGCGTCAAACTTGGAAACCTCATTAAGTTTGCGGAAGTCGTTACAGAATAGTAACGTCTCGTCCGGCTTGGGTATGAAGACTATCGGACTGGCCCATTCACTTTTTGACTCCTCGATGACACCTAGCTGTAACATCAGCTGCACTTCTTCCGAGATGGCTTGTCGCCACGACTCAGGTACCCGGTATGGTTTCAACCGGATTCTGGCCTGAGGCTCTGTGACAATGTCATGTCGGATGATAGAAGTGCGTCAAGGGAGGTCCGAAAACACATCCATGTTCCTGCTGACGAACTACCTGGCCTCATGAGTCTGGTTAAAGGAAAGGTTGTCAGCAATCTTTACTGTGGCAACTGCATCCCTAGTATTAGACCGTGGGACTGGAAACTCTACCCCCAGAAAACCCGGCCGGGGGCTGTTGTCCATACTGGTCTCCCTATCTTTCCACGGTTTCATTAAGTTTACATGGTACACCTGCTCCGGCTTTCTCCGCCCAGGCTGGAGTACCTGTAGGTTACCTCCCCAACTTTTTTGAGCACTTTGTAGGGACCCTGCCACCTAGCCAGGAACTTACTGTCCACCGTCGGCACCAGAACCAATTATAGACCCCTACTCTGGACTCGCTGGGCTGCCTCCATATGTTCCTTAACCAGCAGCAACACTGTCTCCATCCACTCTTGTTGTCCTGTGAATTTGGAGCGCTGCTTGCGTTCCATATACCGGAAGTACGACAGCGGTGGAACTCATTTTGCGTTCCAAATACCGGAAGTGATGTATTGTCACTTCCGTTTTTTGATTCTTGAGCGGCGGCACCTGGAGAGTGGCGTCTGTATAAAAGTATGGTTTGTTTGGACATTCTTTGCACCTCTTATCATCTAGGCGGCCAGCATCTGGGACATTACCACTAGATTATTACTTGTCCCCTGAGGAACCGTCGCTACCTGTTGGGGAAACGCGTCGGGATGACTTTTAGAATTACTAATGTGGTTTTTAGGGGCATCCAGGACACATTATGGTGAGCCGTCGATTGAGTGGGGTCGCCCTTTTTGGGGCGGGTGCTCCACAGTTAGGTAGGGAGACCCCTAGGGATATTTAGGGTTATACCTACCCTGACCTCCACTCAGCTGGCTTCAACTATACCACCTCCGCATCATTTCAGTTGTCGCCGGCATCAAGGTGAAAAGGAATTTCCAATCATCGACTTCCTTTCATCTGCGATCACCACTATATCATACCCGGGTACCGAGAGTAACTAGCACATGGCTGCCAACAGTTATATCAATTCTGTTATGTATTTTTAGCCGTTCTGTTACTAAAGGGTATTAACCCCTATGATACGGTATCTGTTTATTATGTTATGTATTGGTGCCCTGCATCCTCCTACTTATCCACATTTATCTCTATATAACTGTTTATCAATGTTAGAGGTATTTTGGATTGTTCACTAAATCACGCCTATTCAGGCGGATTTTTCTTTATATCTGTGTATATATACACACACACACCACTTTTTTGAGGGAATATCTATTTTATTAACGTATTTAATAAAGGTTATATTTTAAGGGTAATTTACTTCTGTGACCAATCTACCTATGTCCCCTATTTAGTGGAATATTTACTCCCAGTAAAAGTTGTCCCGGATCAGCTTTACAGCCATACTAAACAGCTGAAGTGTCAGACTGTAATCTGTAATAGTGACACTTGAGAAAAACTGTCTCTTACCTCACCGAGGCCAGGAACCTCGGTGACACATACCGACCATCAATGACGGCCCCTTGTTCCTTCCTACAAATGTTACCGCTACCGTATTGTATCCTACTGTGCTCAAGGAGATGCCATCTTGTGCAAGCTTGAAAATACTCCGGCACGTGGAAAAATATGGTTAAAAAAATATTTTTGTATGAATCCATTAAAAACATAACCCAGTCCACCTATGTGCATCGGTTCTTAATCATAGCAGAGTGCCGGAGCATTTTCAAGCTTATACACATTCAATGGCGGTCGTCCAAATGATCGTTCAGTTGACAGCTATCTCTCCCGACTCATGTATACACATTCACGTTCAGCTTATGTCCGGTATTGCAGCTCTACTCCACTGAAGCAATGGAGCTGATCTGCAATACCACACAAAGCCTGTGCACAACCGTGGCACTGTTCTTGGAAAAAAAACAACCATTTTTTATTTTTGTCAGTTTGAATAATCCCACTCTAGTATTGCGTATATCCTTGTTGCTCAGGAAGCTCCGTCAATTAACACCACTGCAAAGAAGGCAGAGAAACTATATGGCCACTGTCAGCATGGACATCCATGTACGCTAGACGTTCTTTGAGACATCTGACTCAATGTGAAGGGATGATCTTTTGCGGTCATACAGCTATATAACTAGGAATGGTATAGGAAAGCTTGGTGGCGTCTCTATAAGAGACATAAATAACCTTTAAAGAGGACCTTTCACCACTCCTGACATGCCTATTTTAAAAGCTACATGCATTACCCGCGTACTTACAATCCTGGAACATCTATTCTTATGTCTCTATGTTGTACCATTTCTTTATTGTTTCTACTAGAAGTTATGAATGAATTGCTATCAGCCTTCAGTAAGGGTACAGAGGGGAGGTAACCAGTTGGGGGTGTGTACCTGCACAGTCTGAAAATGGCAGCACTGATTGGATAGTCAGTCTGTGCAGGTACACCCAGCCAACATGTTACCTCCCCTCTGTACCCTTACTGAAGGCTAATAGCAATTCATTTATAACATATAGTACAAATAATAAAGGAATGGCACAACATAGAGCCATAAGAATAGATGTTTCTATAATTGTTATTACATGAGGAATGCATGAAGCTATTAAAACAGGAATGTCAGGAGAGGTGAAAGGTCTTCTTTAATGATGGTTGCAATGTATTTGTATTATGACTTTGCACAGAGGAATAAATCTTGTATGTATTTATGGCCCCTGAGTGGGTAGACTCTTCATCCTACAAGCGCTGACATGAATCTCATAGTGCAATGCTGCAACACTCAGGAATGTGCCTGGATACATATCAGGAGTAGCACAGTTTTGGTGTTTCCTTCAGACACACCATCCATCCATATTGTGGACTAAATCAATCTTCATGTGAGTGCAGCTTCTGAGATCATTAGACAGATGTCTCCTCCTTGAGCTCCTAAAGGCCCTTTTATACAAGCCGATAATTGTAATTATAAGAACACTCGTTTTTGGATCATTGGCCCATGTAAATATGGCAACAAACAGCCGACAAACGAGCAAACATGGATGATTACATCTTTTTAAGGGCCTAAATGTTACTGTTGTCAGTAACACATGAACCCACAGGAGATGTGCTGTAGATCTGTAGGGGACAAACTGTTCGGTCCTATATGATTTGCATTGGTTTGTGTGAAAATCCCTTTAAACAACTGACTTGTTATATAGTCCAGGCAGTCCATGTAAATGGACCCTAAAGCTTTGCCAGTGCATGGGGTTCCAATGCCTATGTGGAAAGAAAGCTTGGGCCATGACTAAGAATGTTGTCGGGCATATAAAGCAAATGCTTTATATAAAAGAAAGGATTAAAAGGAAAAATTTTAAAGGGAATTGATCCTAGAGGTGGACATATAAAACACCTCAAAAAGAGATCGTTGTTAATTTAATTATGTTGTGCAATCAGTAAAATAAGGTACAAGCGTCTATACAAAAAAATAAATGATTTATTATACAATAATTTAAAATGCAATCAAAGCTTAATGAATGTGAAACTCAATAATATGCAATAACACACAGTGATATGCAGTACCCAAAACTCACCACTAGATGGCTCTAACAGAATACAGCGTTCCATATTATCTCTCAAAACATAAAATGTAATACAACAGTCTCAACGACAATTCTGAGAAATTTATCAGATGATAATATGCAGTAAACTCAACAATGATTAGGGTAAATACGAACCCTTGCTCTGCTCAAACTATAACCAATCTCGGATATCGGGTAGTATTGCTACACAAATTATAAATTATCAAGCCTGATATGACTATGGAATTAATATTCCAATCAGAGATTCTCTCTGATATCAATATTGGATCTTTTATTCAGTAATATACATCTTTACTGAATAGTGATAATATTGATATAGTACATCTAACATTACACATCCGCAATAAAGCGGAGATTTTCCTAAATATCAAGCTAATTAATTCAATCAATACTACATATAATAAAGTTATACGCTACCCGAGAGTGCAGATGATATGCAGAGTCTAAGGGAAGTCAGCTCTAAAGTCTGTTCTCATTATTGGGATTTTCTCCTGGGGTGTGATTCCTTTCTTTGTTTCTCTCTGTTTCTGTGTCTTCTGTTGCTCCCTGTTGTTGTCTTTCTTTCATGTGTGTGTGGTATATGATCACAAACTTATCAGTTAGACACACCTTCCTAACTTGGAGTTTTCCAATCATTGTCGGATAGGCGTGTACATATGATAATGACTGTGATGTCACTTTATCAACCAGAATGCCATTTCAGCTGTTGGGTGCAATGTTAACTATTCATACCTAGGTGGCACTATTGCATAAGCTACTGGCATCATCACTATTAAGGGTTAACTGTCCAGGTCTGATTTCTCTTACATTCTATACACATAATATATGGAATCCTAAATCAGAGCTAAGGGACTATTTTTGTCACATAAACCAACTAAAACACAGATGTTTTGGTACCATTTGAGACGTTTCTCAAGCTACTAAATTTACGGTACCGATAAGAAATATAATGGACCTTGTACTCTCACAGACATTTGTGTCTCCTCTGTTACACCAACGGTTGATTGATTGATAGTTAAATAACCACTATCTCAATACACAGTTTACACTTAAAATTCTTCTCATCACCTTTAGGGTGTATGCATCCTAGTGAAAAATATATAAGATAATAAATGCATTGAAGTCCTTCATAATATAATACAATATATATGTAATACAATACGTATGTCCTATTGATTATCTTATACCAAAAACTAAAGTTCACTATAGGTGAGGTTGAGCAAGAAGCAACAAGCACTGCAGAAGTAATTCATCCTACTGCCAGACCGGGACAGTCGGTGCATACCTCATTTGACCATACCCCTGGTCTGCCGGTAATAAGGTAATTACCAAACTAATACTATTTGTTACACCCCCAAGCGCTGGTACCGAACATTAGTTTGTTCATCTCTTTCTTTATAATATACCATTTTGGATCGAGCAGCCGCAATCCACCCAGGTACAAGCAGCGGCTCTGTCTGCCTTTGTGCATATAGAGAAAATTTAACAGCGATAGCGCAGGCACTACCGTATATTCTACCTTAAGGTTCACTATACGTTGTGTGGGGGTTAGCTCTTCCCCGGGGGTCATTCCACAAGTATCTTCGCCAGACACCAAATTTAGGTCCAAACATCGCTTTTTATTTGGCACTCAGCAAAACAAACATAATACAAAACAAACACCTGCCGGCTGGGCTCTAACTAACATATGGTAGAATCCCTGACTCACCTATAGAGTGCTGTTCAGAAGCAGTGTCAGGTCCGGCTTCTCAGCCAAAGCGTATAACAGCCCCCAGGCTGTGGACACGGTCAGTCGAGGCTATGTCCCGGCCTCGTGGTTTCTCAGCCTAGCCCAGCTGGAACCACACACCCAGAGCCTCACCCGGGCCTCTGTTTACAACCCACACCCCCGACCGTCTGGGATGGGCTTTTACCCCCAATAATGATCCTACTATGAACACTAAACAAAATATCTCCAGCAACTCCAGCCTGCTGAAGCCGCAGCACCACTCTTGAACTTCACTTATCTCACCCAGTTGAGGAACCTGGGTGAGATATACCCTCTTCCGGGATCATTATTTACTTTAGCGTTCCATGACCACATACCCCCCCCCCTACTTTGTTCAAACCTGTGGGGGTGGAAACTTGCACCCACGGATGCTCAGACAGGGCATCCGCCTTACCCTACAACCTTCTGGCTCAATGTTCCCCTGGAATATGTGGTCAGTATCACCTTTTTACCCTCATTCTACCCTGCCAGGCCAGCCAGTTTGGTTTGTCACCAATACTGGCTTTCTACCTAGTAGAAAATATCTAAGGGACCGAGTGCCCATCTAATGGCCTGACACTTTTGTTTACTCTCTGGTCTCGCTCTTTGTTTCTTTGGCTCTTGCCCATGCCCTTATAGGAACATCCACTTGACACATTCCTTTTTTCTTGTTTTTTCAGCATTTCTGCTTCTAGACTTGCTAGCTCTGCAACGACCATAAGTTCCACTTTCAAGTTCATCCTTTACTTTAGCGTGGTTTCTCAGCTTTGGCGGCAGTTTCAGAGTCTTCTGCTTCCTCGGTGACTTTTTCCACTTTGGCAGATTCTCCTTCAACCATTTCTTTGATCACTGCAACATCTGAGAATTTGTCCCACTCCAAGTCATCGGCCTTAGCTCTTTCAGCTGTTGTCTCTTTGTTGTCTCCACTCACTTTGTGAACCTTCTCATCCTTCTCGGACAGGGTATTATATATTGGCCCTCTTAACTTCTTCTTTTCCTTCTTATCAAGGTTGGAGGTACAGGGAACACTGGGGTCCATCAGACTCCTTGTCTTCTGGCATTCCCTCCAGAATGTCAGCCGGGACATTGCTCTCCCTTTGTGCAGGATTCATGAGAGACATCCCACAGTAGGATACAGGATCTACATACTGGTCATCCATCTCCTTGTACTTCTTCCCCAGCAGGCTGCTGGCTATTTGGAAGGCCTTGTAGGCGGATGGAACTTCTTTCAGGACCAGGTCCTGGCTACCCACTGCCATCAGTCTCATGGAGTCTGCATCCACATCAGCCCCATCAACGGGTTTAGCAGAAACATATTCCATCTTCTCTGCCTCGGTCGGCACTGCAGCGCCACCATCTCCAGACCCTTTCTTAACAAGCTCTGGCTTAGACTTCTTGACATCTTTCAGAGGACTCTCCTCTTCAGGTTTCTCATTTTCCTTTGATTCAGCCAACCTGTCATCTCGAAAAGTTCTTGCCTCTAACTCTTCAAGCTTAGTCCTCATTTCTTCGACCTGCTGCTCGAGAGCACGCTTAGACATCTCCAACTCACAGACGTTCTTCCCGCCGTCATCCTTTGAGCTCACGAGATCCTCCATCTCTGCTCTAAGTTGCTTGTTCAGCTTCGCCAATTCATCTCGAGCCTCAAGCGCTTCTTCAAGGGCCCTAGCCAGAGAGAGGACCTTGGTCTCCCTTTTCCTGAGCATCAGCCTCCGCTTGGTAACGTTCTTCGGCATATCGGGCTGAGATGTATTCAGCCAGGAGCCGGTCAAACGTCTTCTGTTCCTTTTCAGATTTTCGCACCAGCTTGTTGGAAGCCCCCCGCTCTTGGGCCTCCTGTTCCAGCTGCTCCTCGCTCTGCTCTGTTGCAGCAGACGTAGGAGTACCCACATTCTCTTTTGGACACCCTCTGGGGGTACCACCCAGGGTCCCTTTAAGCACTTTGTCTGTGTCTACTGTAGTCTTTGGTGTCTTTCTGGAGTCTTTACTCTTCTCCTGGTCATTAGGCAGTAGACCCTTCAGTTCACTCGTCTCTTTCTGGGTCTCCTCTTTTGACCCTTCTATAGCCTTCTTCAGTGGCTCTGTGAAGACCGCTAGTCCCTTCTCTAATGCATCCAGGGACAGCGTGGAGCGAGCGGAACCATCTTTAAGTTTGCAGCTGTACTGACCTGCCGGGTGAACTATAACTGTCTGGATCTGGGCCTGAGACACTAGGCTGCCGTTACCCGCCTTAACAGATATAATTATCCTCTGGTCGCTATTAGTAACCCCCTTTATTTTGCAGGATTTTGACATGGTAGGCTCACTCTCCGAGTCGCTATCATTCACAGCAAATACGTCACGCACACCGCTCGTGTCATTAGTTATCCTGACCGCTAGAGGCGTCTATGAGCTCATTCCCACCTGGGCCATTTCCTTATTACCCATAGAACACTGGGGAGACTGCTTATCCCCACATGATACGTGTGGTACATCCTCTAGCACTGTCACATTTTTACCAACACGGGAAGCTTTTTCCCCAGACACAGGCTGCAAAGAAAATGGATTGACATCCTCAGACATTTCAAAGGAATCCACATTACTTATATGCAATTCTTTTGTTCTTCTTGAACAATAACAAATGAAGAAAATAAACATTTATTATCACTACATATTTAACATAACTTCACACCTTCATCCAGAAATGCATTGACATCTTCCCTTAAAGGGACAGGTACATATTCTGCAGGAGTTGCATCACTGACTGCAGAAGTGTCTCCATTTCCTGACAACTCCCAAAGCGAGGGGAAAGCACTGCCCAATTTCCTATCCGGCATGAGTGTATCTGCAACCCCAAGCTCATAAGTCCCAGTTCGCACTGGTGTCTCACACTCAGTGAGAGCCACCGGATAGTCCTTCCTATCCGCATGAATGTCCCGCACATTGTCCCCAACTACACAATCAATAATCGGAACAGTCTTACCCATTGGGGTCACTGGTTCGCAGGGACCACTCGAACTCCTGAGAGCCGAACTGCTCTTCCGCTCTTTTTCTTCCCGACGGTTGCCCTTGGCAACGGCATATATTCGCTTTACCTCCGACACTCCCGGCACGCCACCAGCCTCTTGGAATTTTACAAAGTGTCCAGACCACGTCGAGGACCCTCTCTTCAGCAAATTACTAGTTCTCTGCTCCAGCTGCTTCACTATGTCCTCCATGTCCCTTGTTTTCCGCCAAACTGGAGCACGATTCACATGGGACGTCATCTTGACCCAAAAATTTTCCCCGAGACCCCTGACTAGAGTCAGTCTCGCAGCAACACAGTTCACTTCGTCAGAGAGCACAAAACCACACAACAACGATAAAAAAACTACAAAAAAATAATAATTTCTTTTTCAAGTCGGTCTTTCTCACCAGGCTTCTGGCCCTTTAAATCCTGCACAGTAACTCCTTTGCAACCCAGCAAAAAGTGTCCAGAACAGCATGAGCAGCACCTGCTCCTTTCAGTGATGTCATTGCCCCTAGCAACCGCGTTGCTTTTTACTTTTCAGCACGGACATGTGGCCGCATCCGACACCAATTGTGGGGGTTAGCTCTTCTCTGGGGGTCATTCACACAAGTATATTCGCCAAACACCAAGTTTAAGGTCCAAACATCGCTTTTATTTGGCACCTCAGCAAAAAAAAAACATAATACAAAACAAACACCTGCCCGGCTGGGCTCTAACTAAACATATGGTAGAATCCCTAACTCACCTAGAAAGTGCTGTTCAGACAGTGTCAGGTCTGGCTTTCTCAGACAAGCGTATACCAGCCCCCCAGGCTGGAACCACACACCCAGAGCCTCACCCGACCTCTGTTTGCAACCACGCCCCCGACTGACAGTCTGGGATGGGCTTTTACCCCATAGTAATGATCCCAGGTGAATACACCTGGGTATCCCTCATGCTAGGAAAAACCTGCCCTGGAATGGGAAGGGTGGATTGGCAGCTCCCTCTACCAACCTAGCTCCCAATCCAAGTAAAATCCAGCCCTTAAACACTAAACAAAATAGCTCCAGCAACTATGCCTTGCTGAAGCCAGCACCACTCTGGAACTTTACTTATCTCACCCAGTTGAGGAACCTGGGTGAGATATACCTCTCTTCCGGGATCCTTATTTACTTTAGCGTTCACATCACCACAGTGTATACATATATCACAGATTTTCTGCTTCATCAAAATACATTAAACCGTAGGGGTAATTAGCACCAGAGAATCTAGAGAATATCCTTATCTCAGTAATAAATCTGTAAAGAGACAAGAATGACTCTTCTCAGACTGGAACATCTGGTACATCTACAAAAAAATGATAAGAACTGTGTCCTTTCCATGAACCTCTTTCGCCTACTCTAAAATACATACACAATGGTGAATATAACACAATATGGCCTATTATATATCAAATTCACTATATATGGATATTTTGATATAAATGTTGTACACCTATAAAAAAAAAGCACAAGAATGTATGCCCACAGAGAGCCTGTCCGCTACAGTGTGCTGTCCGCATCTTTTGCGGCCCCATTTAAATGAATGGGTCGGGACCCATTCCGCAAAATTGCAGAACGGATGCGGGACCCAGAGCAATGGACGTGTGAATGGACCCTTAAGGTGAACATACACATAAGACTTTAGTC
>NC_053394.1:131800996-131841765 GCF_905171765.1 Bufo bufo | reverse complement strand
ATCGTGAAAACTTATATCCGACAGTATATTCTAACACAGAGGCGTTCCCATAGTGATGGGGACGCTTCAAGTTAGAATATACTACAAACTGTGTACATGACTGCCCCCTGCTGCCTTGTAGCACCCGATCTCTTACAGGGGGCTGTGATCTGCACAATTAACCCCTCAGGTGCCGTGCCTGAGGGGTTAATTGTGCATATCATAGCCCCCTGTAAGAGATCAGGTGCTGCCAGGCAGGAGGGGGCACACCCCCCTCCCTCCCCAGTTTTAAATTCATTGGTGGCCAGTTCGGCCCCCCCTCCCTCCCCTGTATTACTGTACATTCATTGGTGGCCAGTGTGCCCCCCCTCCCTCCCCTGTATTTAACTCATTGGTGGCCAGTGCGGCCCCCCCTTTCTCCCCTGTATTACTGTACATTCATTGTTGGCCAGTGGGCCCCCCCTCCCTCCCCCTCCTAATTAAATCCCCCCCCCCATCATTGGTGGCAGCGGAGAGTTCCGATCGGAGTCCCAGTTTAACGCTACTGCAGTCCTGGTTGCCATGGTTAGTTAGCAATTTTAGAAGCATTATACTTACCTTCGCTGTCTGCGACCGGCCGGGCGCTCCTCCTACTGGTAAGTGAAAGGTCTGTGCGGCGCATTGCTCATAGCACAGACCTGTCACTTACCAGTAGGAGGAGCGCCCGGCCGGTCACAGACATCGCAGGTAAGTATATAGCTTCTAAAAATTGCTAAGTAACCATGGCAACCAGGACTGCAGTAGCGTCCTGGTTGCCATGGTTACCGATCGGAGCCCCAGCGATTAAACTGGGACTCCGATCGGAACTCTCCGCTGCCACCAATGATGGGGGAAGGGGGGGATTTTAATTAGGAGGGGGAGGGAGGGCGGCCCACTGGCCACCAATGAATGTACAGTAATACAGGGGAGGGAGGGGGGCCGCACTGGCCACCAATGAGTTAAATACAGGGGAGGGAGGGGGGGCACACTGGCCAGCAATGAATTTAAAACTGGGGAGGGAGGGGGGTGTGCCCCCTCCTGCCTGGCAGCACCTGATCTCTTACAAGGGGCTATGGTACGCACAATTAACTCCTCAGGTCTGGCACCTGAGGGGTTAATTGTGCGGATCACAGCCCCCTGTAAGAGATCGGGTGCTGCCAGGCAGCAGGAGGCAGTCATGTACACAGTTCGTAGTATATTCTAACTTGAAGCGTCCCCATCACTATGGGAACACCTCTGTGTTAGAATATACTGTCGGATATGAGTTTTCACGAAGTGAAAACTCAGCTCTGAAAAAGCTTTTATGCAGACGGATCTGCGGATCCGTCTGTGTAAAAGTAGCCTACGGCCACGGATCACAGACGCGGATGCCAATCTTGTGTGCATCTGCGTTTTTTCACGGACCCATTGACTTGAATGGGTCAGTGAACCGTTGTCCGTCAAAAAAATAGGACAGATCCTATTTTTTTGACGGACAGGAAACATGGATCACGGCCGCGGATGAACAATGGTGCATTTTCCGAGTTTTCAACGGACCCATTGAAAGTCAATGGGTCCGCAGAAAATCACGGAAAACGGAACAACGGCCACGGATGCACACAACGGTCGTGTGCATGAGGCCTAAGGCTCCATAGTAAAACTCAAAATGGGGTCGTATAAATTTTCCATGGCAATTTATATACATTTTATTACAAACGGCACCTTATGTCTGTGTGGAAAGCGCCCCACAGCAGCTGCTGTGCCATCTACCCTGGTAGTTCCGCCTATGCTGTTACTGTCACATGGTGTCACAGGAGACAGACTTCTCTTTGTACAGACGTCTGGTCTAATGACATAGGATAGGAGTCCTAACTTCTGCCTTCAATATCGTGGCAATCAGGAAAAATCAACTGTGGATTTCTGGGGCCCGAAATGCAAAAAAAACAGACCTCTTGAGTCAGTCCTGTAAGGGGTCAGTCACGGATAAAAATGCATCGGCACATGTTACAACAGCACAACCATTTACACAGCCCCTGCACTTTACAGCTATTCCCCCCCCCCATATAATTCCCCATATACATGCACACCTGGCGGGTGTTTACAATGGGGAGAGAGCAATATCCTGCAGCTAGACCTCTCTGCTGCGGGAGCAAAGGATCGGCCATGTTGAAGTCCAACATGCCCTACCCTTCTGCTCCATGATGGCAGAAGATAGAAAACCTAACACACATTAGTACTGTTTCGACTGGCTTACACCCGTAGTGGAAAAGCTACACGTTTTCTATTGCAGAATTGTGCTCAGAAGTAGCAGTGTAATACAGGAGCATCAAAGTGAATGAGATTATTTTTTAAAAGTCATCCACATACTTGTAAAAAAAATTCCCATAATGGAACCAGCACATAACTTGATCTGCAGTGCAGATTTTAAATTTGTGACCTGCCACTTAAAGGGGTTGTCTCATCTGAGACATTGGTGGCTAGTGGTGAGCGAAGTATTGAAAACGTCGATTCGGCTACTTTGCCGAATTTCACAAAGAAATTCGCTTTGTGACAAATTATCGCTGTACATGGTATCTGATGTAAAAATGGAGGCCGGAAGAAAACCACTCACCTCATCTGTTTGAGCGCAAAATGGCTGCAGCGGCCATCTTGATTGAAGATCCAGCGCAAAATCTTGCACGGTGCATGATGACGTCATATGTCACAGAGCACAAGATTTCATGCGGGATCTTCAATCAAGATGGTGGTGGTCTCTTCGCGCTCAAACGTATGAGGTGAGTATGTTTGTTTGTTTGTTTTTTTACACCATTTCATGGAAAATTGATTAGTTACCATGAAGCACGAGGAAATTTTGGTATGGCTCTTGCTGCACTCCGAAGCAGGCACCATCTTTTAACCACCTCAGCCCCCAGTGCTTAAACACCCTGAAAGACCAGGCCACTTTTTACACTTCTGACCTACACTACTTTCACCGTTTATTGCTCGGTCATGCAACTTACCACCCAAATGAATTTTACCTCCTTTTCTTCTCACTAATAGAGCTTTCATTTGGTGGTATTTCATTGCTGCTGACATTTTTACTTTTTTTGTTATTAATCGAAATTTAACGATTTTTTTGCAAAAAAATGTCATTTTTCACTTTCAGTTGTAAAATTTTGCAAAAAAAACGACATCCATATAGAAATTTTGCTCTAAATTTATAGTTCTACATGTCTTTGATAAAAAAAAAATGTTTGGGTAAAAAAAAAATGGTTTGGGTAAAAGTTATAGCGTTTACAAACTATGGTACAAAAATGTGAATTTCCGCTTTTTGAAGCAGCTCTGACTTTCTGAGCACCTGTCATGTTTCCTGAGGTTCTACAATGCCCAGACAGTACAAACACCCCACAAATGACCCCATTTCTGAAAGTACACACCCTAAGGTATTCGCTGATGGGCATAGTGAGTTCATAGAACTTTTTATTTTTTGTCACAAATAGCGGAAAATGATGATTTTTTTTTTTTTTTTTTCTTACAAAGTCTCATATTCCACTAACTTGTGACAAAAAATAAAAAGTTCTATGAACTCACTATGCCCATCAGCGAATACCTTGGGGTCTCTTCTTTCCAAAATGGGGTCACTTGTGGGGTAGTTATACTGCCCTGGCATTCTAGGGGCCCAAATGTGTGGTAAGGAGTTTGAAATCAAATTCAGTAAAAAATGACCTGTGAAATCCGAAAGGTGCTCTTTGGAATATGGGCCCCTTTGCCCACCTAGGCTGCAAAAAAGTGTCACACATCTGGTATCCCCGTACTCAGGAGAAGTTGAGGAATGTGTTTTGGGGTGTCTTTTTACATATACCCATGCTGGGTGAGATAAATATCTTGGTCAAATGACAACTTTGTATAAAAAAATGGGAAAAGTTGTCTTTTGCCAAGATATTTCTCTCACCCAGCATGGGTATATATAAAATGACACCCCAAAACACATTCCCCACCTTCTCCTGAGTACGGAGATACCAGATGTGTGACACTTTTTTGCAGCCTAGGTGGGCAAAGGGGCCCATATTCCAAAGAGCACCTTTCGGATTTCACTCATCATTTTTTACAGAATTTGATTTCTAACTCCTTACCACACATTTGGGCCCCTAGAATGCCAGGGCAGTATAACTACCCCACAAGTGACCCCATTTTGGAAAGAAGACACCCCAAGCTATTCCGTGAGGGGCATGGCGAGTTCCTAGAATTTTTTATTTTTTGTCACAAGTTAGTGGAAAATGATGATTTTTTTTTTTTTTTTTTTTTTTCATACAAAGTCTCATATTCCACTAACTTGTGACAAAAAATAAAAACTTCCATGAACTCACTATGCCCATCAGCGAATACCTTGGGGTCTCTTCTTTCCAAAATGGGGTCACTTGTGGGGTAGTTATACTGCCCTGGCATTCTAGGGGCCCAAATGTGTGGTAAGGAGTTTGAAATGAAATTCTGTAAAAAATGACGAGTGAAATCCGAAAGGTGCTCTTTGGAATATGGGCCCCTTTGCCCACCTAGGCTGCAAAAAAGTGTCACACATCTGGTATCCCCGTACTCAGGAGAAGTTGAGGAATGTGTTTTGGGGTGTCTTTTTACATATACCCATGCTGGGTGAGATAAATATCTTGGTCAAATGACAACTTTGTATAAAAAAATGGGAAAAGTTATCTTTTGCCAAGATATTTCTCTCACCCAGCATGAGTATATATAAAATGACACCCCAAAACACATTCCCCACCTTCTCCTGAGTACGGAGATACCAGATGTGTGACACTTTTTTGCAGCCTAGGTGGGCAAAGGGGCCCATATTCCAAAGAGCACCTTTCGGATTTCACTCGTCATTTTTTACAGAATTTGATTTCAAACTCCTTACCACACATTTGGGCCCCTAGAATGCCAGGGCAGTATAACTACCCCACAAGTGACCCCATTTTGGAAAGAAGACACCCCAAGCTATTCCGTGAGGGGCATGGCGAGTTCCTATAATTTTTTATTTTTTGTCACAAGTTAGTGGGAAATGATGATTTTTTTTTTTTTTTTTTTTTTCATACAAAGTCTCATATTCCACTAACTTGTGACAAAAAATAAAAACTTCCATGAACTCACTATGCCCATCAGCGAATACCTTGGGGTCTCTTCTTTCCAAAATGGGGTCACTTGTGGTATAGTTATACTGCCCTGGCATTCTAGGGGCCCAAATGTGTGGTAAGGAGTTTGAAATGAAATTCTGTAAAAAATGACGAGTGAAATCCGAAAGGTGCTCTTTGGAATATGGGCCCCTTTGCCCACCTAGGCTGCAAAAAAGTGTCACACATCTGGTATCCCCGTACTCAGGAGAAGTTGAGGAATGTGTTTTGGGGTGTCTTTTTACATATACCCATGCTGGGTGAGATAAATATCTTGGTCAAATGACAACTTTGTATAAAAAAATGGGAAAAGTTATCTTTTGCCAAGATATTTCTCTCACCCAGCATGAGTATATATAAAATGACACCCCAAAACACATTCCCCACCTTCTCCTGAGTACGGAGATACCAGATGTGTGACACTTTTTTGCAGCCTAGGTGGGCAAAGGGGCCCATATTCCAAAGAGCACCTTTCGGATTTCACAGGTCATTTTTTACTGAATTTGATTTCAAACTCCTTACCACACATTTGGGCCCCTAGAATGCCAGGGCAGTATAACTACCCCACAAGTGACCCCATTTTGGAAAGAAGAGACCCCAAGGTATTCGCTGATGGGCATAGTGAGTTCATGGAAAAAAAAATTTTTTGTCACAAGTTAGTGGAATAGGAGACTTTGTATGAAAAAAAAAAAAAAAAAAAAAATCATCATTTTCCACTAACTTGTGACAAAAAATAAAAAATTCTAGGAACTTGCCATGCCCCTCACGGAATACCTTGGGGTGTCTTCTTTCCAAAATGGGGTCACTTGTGGGGCAGTTATACTGCCCTGGCATTTTCCAGGGGCCCTAATGTCTGGTAAGTAGGTAAATGACCTGTGAAATCTGAAAGGTGCTCTTTGGAATGTGGGCCCCTTTGCCCACCTAGGCTGCAAAAAAGTGTCACACATCTGGTATCTCCGTACTCAGGAGAAGGTAAGGAATGTGTTTTGGGGTGTCATTTTACATATACCCATGCTGGGTGAGAGAAATATCTTGGCAAAAGACAACTTTTCCCATTTTTTTTATACAAAGTTGGCATTTGACCAAGATATTTATCTCACCCAGCATGGGTATATGTAAAATGACACCCCAAAACATATTCCCCAACTTCTGCTGAATACGGAGATACCACATGTGTGACACTTTTTTGCAGCCTAGGTGGGCAAAGGGGCCCAAATTCCTTTTAGGAGGGCATTTTTAGACATTTGGATACCAGACTTCTTCTCACGCTTTGGGGCCCCTAAAATGCCAGGGCAGTATAAATACCCCACATGTGACCCCATTTTGGAAAGAAGACACCCCAAGGTATTCAATGAGGGGCATGGCGAGTTCATTGAAAAAAAAAAATTTTGGCACAAGTTAGCGGAAATTGATTTTTTGGATTTTGTTCTCACAAAGTCTCCCTTTCCGCTAACTTGGGACAAAAATTTCAATCTTTCATGGACTCAATATGCCCCTCAGCGAATACCTTGGGGTGTCTTCTTTCCAAAATGGTGTTATTTGTGGGGTGTTTGTACTGCCCTGGCATTTGAGGGTCTCCGCAATCATTACATGTATGCCCAGCATTAGGAGTTTCTGCTATTCTCCTTATATTGAGCATACGGGTAATGAGATTTTTTTTTTCCGTTCAGCCTCTGGGCTGAAAGAAAAAAATGAACGGCACAGATTTCTTCATTCGCATCGATCAATGTGGATGAAAAAATCTCTGCCAAAAAAAGAAAAAGGAGGGGAAAGGCGTCTGCCAGGACATAGGAGCTCCGCCCAACATCCATACCCACTTCAGCTCGTATGCCCTGGCAAACCAGATTTCTCCATTCACATCAATCGATGTGGATGAATAAATCATTGCCGGGATTTTTTTTTTTATATATACAAAGTGTTTGCCAAAGTATATGAACACCGCCACCTCCTCAGCTCATATGCCTCGGCAAACATATCTTTTACTGCAGAGGAGAAATCTCGTCTTGCAGCGCCGCATACACCGACTTGCGTGTAATCTGACAGCAGCACAATGCTTCTGTCCGAATGCACATCAGTGCTGCAGCTGGTCGATCGGTTGGTCCACCTGGAAGGTAAAAAAAACAAAACAAAAAAGAAAAAACCAGGCCGCAAAGCAATAACTTTATTAACTTTAGAACAGAACATATTAACTTTTTTAAACTTTTTTAACTTTTTTACTTACCGGTAATTTTTTTTTTGTTTAGTTTTTTTTACCTTTATAGAACAAACCTCTCCTTCCCCATGGGACAATGTGCAAAGCGCAAATCGCCCAAAGATGTGGCGAAGTACGTTATGCACTTTATCCCAGGTGAAAGGAGAGGTTTGCAGCAGCTGAGAGTAAAAGGGCCCTAATAGCCCTGTGTGCCTGTCCTGTGAGATGCAATCCCTATGCTAGGTGTACCTGTGTGTGGTACTTCCGGAAACACTCTCCATAGCATAGGGCAGGGTGGTCAGCACAGTCAGGACAGAAATAGCGGGTGTCACGCCTTATTCCACTCCTGCTACAGACACGACATCTTTTTCGGGGTGACGGTTGGGTTGAGGTACCAGGAACGACACTGGGGAAATGTCGCTCGTGTAGACGGCTAACTACACTGGGGGATGGGGCCACGGAACCTCCTGGGTAAAGGAGGTTCTCGATGATCTCTTCCTGGAATTTGAGGAAAGATCGTGTTCTCCCAGCCTTACTGTAGAGAACAAAACTATTGTACAGCGCCAATTGAATTAAATATACAGACACCTTCTTATACCAGCGTCTGGTTCTGCGGGAAACTAAATACGGAGACAACATCTGGTCATTGAAGTCCACCCCTCCCATGAGCGCATTATAGTCGTGGACACAGAGGGGCTTTTCAATGACACGGGTTGCTCGCTCAATTTGGATTGTCGTGTCTGCGTGAATGGAGGAGAGCATGTAAACGTCACGCTTGTCTCTCCATTTCACCGCGAGCAGTTCTTCGTTACACAAGGCAGCCCTCTCCCCCCTTGCAAGACGGGTGGTTACAAGCCGTTGGGGGAAGCCCACGCGACTAGTTCGCGCGGTGCCACAGGCGCAAATCCGTTCTAGAAACAAATGCCTAAAGAGGGCCACACTTGTGTAAAAATTGTCCACATAAAGATGGTACCCCTTGCCGAATAAGGGTGACACCAAGTCCCAGACTGTCTTCCCACTGCTCCCCAGGTAGTCAGGGCAACCGACCGGCTCCAGGGTCTGATCTTTTCCCTCATAGACACGAAATTTGTGGGTATAGCCTGTGGCCCTTTCACAGAGCTTATACAATTTGACCCCATACCGGGCACGCTTGCTTGGGATGTACTGTTTGAAGCCAAGGCGCCCGGTAAAATGTATTAGGGACTCGTCTACGCAGATGTTTTGCTCGGGGGTATACAAATCTGCAAATTTCTGGTTGAAATGGTCTATGAGGGGCCGAATTTTGTGGAGCCGGTCAAAAGCTGGGTGGCCTCTGGGACGGGAGGTGGTGTTGTCGCTAAAATGCAGGAAACGGAGGATGGCCTCAAATCGTGCCCTGGACATAGCAGCAGAGAACATGGGCATGTGATGAATCGGGTGCGTTGACCAATATGACCGCAATTCATGCTTTTTTGTCAGGCCCATGTTGAGGAGAAGGCCCAAAAAAATTTTAATTTCGGAAACTTGGACTGGTTTCCACCGGAAAGGCTGGGCATAAAAGCTTCCCGGGTTGGCGGATATAAATTGTGTGGCATACTGGTTGGTCTCTGCCACGACTAAGTCCAAGAGCTCCGCGGTCAAGAACAGCTCAAAAAATCCCAGGGCCGAACCGATTTGAGCCGTCTCAACCCGAACTCCAGACTGGGCGGTGAAAGGGGGAACTACAGGTGCGGCTGAAGTTGGTGACTGCCAATCAGGGTTTGCCAGCACCTCAGGGATTCTAGGGGCTCTACGGGCCTGTCTTTGCGGTGGCTGCGACGGGGTAACTAGTGCACGTGCCACCGTACCAGCTTCAACTGCCCTTCTGGTGCTCGCCACGTCACCATGTTGTACGGCAGTGCTGGTACTAGGTCCAGGGAGGGCTGCGCTGCTGGTGTATGCCTCACCACGTGATCCGGCAGCGACAGCCCCACTCTGCTGCTCTTGAAGCGGATCCTGCATAACCTGTGGTCTAGCGACATGGGGCCGGGTACGCCTGGTGCTGCCAGGGACCTCCACCTCCTCGTCCGAACTTTGGGTCAGAGAGCCACTGCTTTCTACAGGTTCATATTCTGACCCGCTAGATTCGTCAGATGAGGGTTCCCACTCCTCATCCGACTGGGTCAGAATCCTGTAGGCCTCTTCAGAAGAATACCCCCTGTTTGACATTTTGGACTACTAAATTTAGGGGTATTCCCTGAGACTACCCAAGAAAAAAAGCAAGCCTGTCTTACAAAGGGGAGGCTAGCGAAGTACCGGAGGCCGCTGCGGTTGATAAAAAATATCAAAACTGATTTTTTTATCGCCGCAGTGCGTGTAAAATGAATGTGCAGTGATCAAAAAATATATATTTTTTGTCACTGCGGTGGGGCGGGCGTGGGTGAACGCACGTGTGGGCGACCGATCAGGCCTGATCGGGCAAACACTGCGTTTTGGGTGGAGGGCGAACTAAAGTGACACTAATACTATTATAGATCTGACCGTGATCAGTTTTGATCACTTACAGATACTATAAAAGTACAAATGCTGATTAGCGATACGCTATTCAGCGAATAAAAGTGACTGCGGTGCGGTGGGGTGGGCGCTAACTGACGCTAACTACCTAACCAAGGGGCCTAAACTATCCCTAAAACCTAACAGCCAATACTAGTGAAAAAAAAAAAGTGACAGTTTACACTGATCACTTTTTTTCCTTTCACTGGTGATTGACAGGGGCGATCAAAGGGGTGATCAAAGGGTTAATTGGGGTGCAGGGGGGTGATCTGGGGCTAAGGTGTAGTGTTGGTGCTACTCACAGTTCAGTCTGCTCCTGTGCTGGATCCAACCGACGAAAAGGACCAGCACAGGAGCAGAGAAGCCATATAACAGATCATATTTACTAATATGATCTGTTATATGGCTTGTGATTGGATTTTTTAAAAATCGCCAGCCTGCCAGCCAATGATCGTTGCTGGCAGGCTGGTGACGAACTTGTTCTTTAACTTTTGCCGGCCCGCGATGCGCATGCGCGGGCCGGCTTGGAGCGAAATCTCGCGTCTCGCGAGATGACGCGTATATGCGTGACTGTGCGCAGCGCTGCCACCTCCGGAACGCGAATCTGCGTTAGGCGGTCCGGAGGTGGTTAAGATCCAACATCAGGAAGGGGTTAAAAGGCTATTCCCATGTGGGACATTGGTGACATATAGCTAGGATATGCCATCAGTGTCCGAAAGGAGCAGTTCCCACATCTAGGACCTGCTCCTATGTCCAGAACAGCCCCCTGAAGTGAACAGAGAGGAGCCGTGCATGCCTGGCCACCCTCTTTTCACTGCTATTGGAGTTCTGTCAATAGCCAAGGGCTTGCGTCAGCAGTCCCATAGTGGTGAATATAGAGGTGGCCTCTCCATTCACCACTATGGGACTTCCGAAAATAATTGAGCACATTTAGCTACTTTCCCATAGCGATGAAGAGAGAGCATGACGGGCATGCATGGTGTGCTTTTTACACTTTGGGGATCCTGTTATGGAGATAAGAGCGAGTCCCAGAAGTGGGACCCACAACTGACGTTGATGGCATATCCTAGAGATATACCATTAATGTCCCACAGGGGAATAGCCCTTTAACCCATTTTATGGGGTTATGCACATGACTGTACAAGGATATGTGCACATGGCAGAATTTTCCACCAGATTTTTCTGTATAGTTTTGCATTTTGTATTCCGAGGGTCCACGCAATGGGGTTAATCCATGTGCAGAAAAACCCCGTCAAGAAGGGGATGTCCCAAACGTAATCCGTAGTCATATATGCCTCGACGAAAACTCCCATTGACAATAGCGGGAGGACGTTTTTGGCATAGATATCTCCGCTCAAAATGTGCTGTGTGAATGAGCCCTTATGGTTCTGCGCAACTTCTGAGCTGTAATACAGTATCCACAGACATCTGTGGAGCCCTCCTGTGCCTCCTCAGGCCACCAAATTTATTCAAAGGTATACAGATTTTTTCTGTGTTGGAATCATATGGAATCTTAAAGGAAATAAACTCTACCATGATCAATCAGATGTTGTTTTACTGACAAGCAGGGTGGATTTGATTTAAATCAAAATGATTTAAATCACGATTTAAATCACTAGTCAGTAAGGTTTGATTTAAATCATAGTTTTCTACATAAAGACTAATTCTTGCTGGTATAACTTATAATATGCAAGTAGATGAAGATTTTTAGAACAACAACTTTTCATATTAGTTTGCTTAGGTTGATTCTGCATTCATAGGTTTGTAGAAGTTAGGATTAAGGTCTTTTTCTCAACTCTGTTCATGTTATAACATTTTTGCTGTGAAGAAGAGGCATGTGATCTCTGCTGAGTCAAATTCAGTTTTGAGAACTGCAAAAGTAAACCAAGAATCTGTGATAATATCTTATAGGCAGAGAAACTGCCCAATAATCTTACAAAAATCTCTGGAAGAGCATGACATTGTGAATGGATTAATGGAATTTATTTACCCAAAAAATTACACATATAGAAACATAGAATGTGTCGGCAGATAAGAACCATTTGGCCCATCTAGTCTGCCCAATATACTGAATACTATGAATAGCCCCTGGCCCTATCTTATATGAAGGATGGCCTTATGCCTATCCCATGCATGATTAAACTCCTGCACTGTATTTGCAGCTACCACTTCTGCAGGAAGGCTATTCCATGCATCCACTACTCTCTCAGTAAAGTAATACTTCCTGATATTACTTTTAAACCTTTGCCCCTCTAATTTAAACTATGTCCTCTTGTAGCAGTTTTTCTTCTTTTAAATATTCTCTCCTCTTTTACCTTGTTGATTCCCTTTATGTATTTAAAAGTTTCTATCATATCCCCTCTGTCTCGTCTTTCTTCCAAGCTATACATGTTAAGGTCCTTTAATCTTTCCTGGTAAGTTTTATCCTGCAATCCATGTACTAGTTTAGTAGCTCTTTTCTGTACTCTCTCCAAAGTATCAATATCCTTCTGGAGATATGGTCTCCAGTACTGCGCACAATACTCCAAATGAGGTCTCACTAGTGCTCTGTAGAGCGGCATGAGCACCTCCCTCTTTCTACTGGTAATGCCTCTCCCTATACACCCAAGCATTCTGCTAGCATTTCCTGCTGCTCTATGACATTGTCTGCCTACCTTTAAGTCTTCTGAAATAATGACCCCTAAATCCCTTTCCTCAGATACTGAGGTTAGGACTGTATCACTGATTTTATATTCTGCTCTTGGGTTTTTACGCCCCAGGTGCATTATCTTGCACTTATCAACATAAAATTTTAGTTGCCAGAATTTTGACCATTCCTCTAGTTTTCCTAAATCCTTTTCCATTTGGTGTATTCCTCCAGGAACATCAACCCTGTTACAAATCTTTGTGTCATCAGCAAAAAGACACACCTTACCATCGAGGCCTTCTGCAATTTCGCTGATAAAGATATTAAACAATATGGGTCCCAGAACAGATCCCTGAGGTACCCCACTGGTAACAAGACCATGGTCTGAATATACTCCATTGACTAGAACCCTCTGTTGTCTGTCCCTCAGCCACTGCCTAATCCATTCAACAATATGGGAGTCCACGTACAGCCTTATTCTACATAATTAAAAAACGAATCTTTATTTCATGATGGAATAACCTTTGGATGGTAATATATTTTCCTCAAAAAGCATTTTTTATATAAAAAATCAGATTTAAATAAAAAAATACATTGTTTTTTTTAAAATCATTGATTTTTATCCACCCTGCTGACAAGCAATACATCTCGGGGAGAATATCTCTGTATTATGGTGCTGCACTATATGAAGACAAAGTATCTTAAAGCTCAGATGTTTTTTATATGCTGAGTTCTTGACCTCATATTGTGTTTATTTTCAGGCTAATGATATTGAAGACATAATAGGTCATGGCTTCAGAAAACATCAAGCCAGGGCTTCAAGGCAAGAAGGTTATTGGTCGTGGAGATGTGAAGAAGATGGCTCCCATGCAGAGGGCAAGACACATGGCTTATGAACAGCCCAGCAAAGCGATGGCCGTCTCCTTGCTCATGACTCAAAACCGACTGAGGGAGCATGCTCTGAAGTCCATCCCAAAACCCCAACATCGGGTCCTAGACCCAGAACAAGAGAAACAGGAGAAGGTGGTGGGTCAGCTAAAAGCCGCAGAAGCTCAAAACCGTATACGCTTGATGAGACTTCGCTTTCAGAACATAAGGGTAAAATTTACTTACATGATTAGCCCATGTCCAAAGGATTCATATGTTCCATCCATAAATATAGGCTTACTTAGAGAACTCAAAAATCAAAATAGGCTGTCCTCGAGGCGCTAATTGATGCCATGACACTGCCCACTCTGGACATCCTGGAACTTGATTTCCAAACTATTCCGCTTTCTTATCCTAGTAGTAACTATGGGTAGTGTAATTCCTAAGAAGCTTTAGGGATCTGTGTGTGAATAGGGCTGGTGATGACAGATTTCACTGGGTTCAGCAGTCTTAAAAGTCTTCTTGTCTCATCATGGACAATGGGGGCATATCGCTAGGATATGCCCCAATTGTCTTATAGGTGCAGGCCCCACCACTGGGACCCACACCTATATCAAGAACGGAGCCCCGCAAGTGAAGGAGTGTGCACTGCGCATGCGCAGACGCCCTCCATTCATTTTCTATGGCGCCAGCGAAAATAGCTGAGCGTTGGCTCGGCTTTTTCCGTCGGCCCCATAGAAATGAATGGGAGCGGGGGCCGCGCATGTGCGGTACACTCCCATTCACTTCTATGTGGAGCCGGCTTGGTAGTGGCCGGACCGGAGTCCTCCAGCCACCACCTTGCGGGGCTCCGTTCTCTATATAGCTGCGGGTCCCAGCGGTGGGACCCGCACCTATAAGACAATGGGGGCATATCCTAGTGATATGCCTCCATTGTCTATGATAAGACAACCCCTTTTAAAAGTCCAAACTCAATTTATTTTGTATCCAGCACAAAACAAGGCATCCAAGTTATACCAGCACGTGTGAATGCACAGCACCAAAATAACATATATATATATATAAAGTCCTAGCCCGCCTTGGCGCAAACTAAACAGTGTTTTCCTCACCTAGGTACAAAACCCATGCAGATCAGACTTTTTTCCAGAAGACAGGTCTACCAGCTTCAAAGCTCTGAGGCCTCTAATTATTCCCCAGTAACAATCCATCCCAGTGACTACACCTGGGAAAACCTCAGGTTAGGAAGAATAGCTGTACTGGAGCAGGGTGGAATTGGTAGGTCCCTCTACCAATCCTATCTACCATTCCCAAAAAATCAATCCCATAAACAAAGTCTGAAACTATACTTTGCTCAAACCTTACAGCCTTCTGGATTCCTTTTATCTCACCCATCTGGGTGAAATATAAACCCTTCCAGTACTTTAACAAAGACATTGTTACAATGCTAACTAATCTTGTATGGGACATGGACATTTGGGCTGTGGAGCCCTCCTCTGCATGGGCTCCATATTTGTGAGTCTGGACTTTCAGTACCCCAGTTTGTAGACATGTCTATGTCCCAGTGATTAGACATTGCCTGTACAGATGCCGGCAGAAAGAACGGGTCAAGTGAGGGCTGACTCTCCACTTACATAAACAAACGGCAACAAGCCGACGCGGGGAACGTAGGAGCTTTTCATCTTTTCCCACAGCTTGTATTAAATACAGCACTTTTGTTCTCCCAAAAGGTCTCAGTGCTTTTAGTTAAATGCACAGCAATTATATTTCAGCAGGACAGATCTATAAATGTTGTTTTTAAGCGTAGTCAGTGGAAGAGAAGTTCTCGCCTCCGAGCGAAGTTCTGATTGCATCGGATTATGTTTTATTATTAATGAAATCTGTACATCCACGGTACAGGGTCAGGCAAATGTATGCACAGCAATTTTAGATGGTAAAGTCCTGTAACCAAGGGAAGCTATACAATCAGGCAATGCCTATAGGATGGCTACTGAGTTATTCTTACCTTCCTTCTAGCCTGGGGTCCAGGGCAATGTTATTCTTTTATTTTTTTTTGCTTTACTGAAATGGCAGCATAATACTCTGGATTTGCGGGATTTAACACTGCCTAAACCCATTTTTTTCCCGAAGATTATTATGTTATGCTGTAATACTGAGCAGCAACAAGTGGATTCTGATCTTTTTTGGTACTCCTCAGCTTACTGTTTGGTGCCAAGCCAGTGCAATTCATATTGGCATAAACATTGTGGTTACATGAGTATTTTTTAACTAATATATTAAGCAAGCAAGGAGTGGCAAGTTACTTTGGGGATGTAGATAGACAGGTCTCTATACAAAGAGGTTCTGCAGCAGCAGTAGAGTTTGGTCTCTGATATTCCACTTCCTCATCTCCATCCCTATTACAGTAGTTTCTTTAAAAGGAATGTTTCATCAAAAGGACCAATTGTTTAAACCAAGTCTTTATGTTAAACTTATTAGAATTTTGGTTTTCTATTTGCTATTTCCTTATCTATATTTAAACATATTCCTAAAATCATGCAATTTTCACACTTTGTCACAATTTTCAGGCATAGAAAGCTGGGAATCATAGTAACACAGTTTTTAAGGCTGAAAAAAGACATCCATCTATCCATTTCAGCCTGTTATCCAGAGGAAGGCAAAAACAAATACCTTCTCGACTCCAATCAGGCAATCAGACTAACTCACTGGATCAACGACCGCTCCAGAAATCTAATAACTACAACTTGGAATATTATTACTAGGGATGAGTGAATCGACTTCAGATGAAACATCCGAAGTCGATTTGCATAAAATTTTGTTCCAATACTGTACAAAGCAGGAGCTCCTGCTCCGTACAAGATTGGAGTGAAGTTTTATGTGAATCGACTTCGGATGTTTCATCCGAAGTCGATTCGCTCATCCCTAATTATTACACTTCTGAAATACATCCAGTCCCCTCTTGAACTCTTTTAGTGAACTCACCATCACCACCTCCTCAGGCAGAGAGTTCCATAGTCTCACTGCTCTTACCGTAAAGAATCCTCTTCTATGTTTGTGTACAAACCTTCTTTCCTCCAGACGCAGAGGATGTCCCCTCGTCACAGTCACCGTCCTGGGGATAAATAGATGATGGGAGTGACCCCTGATATATTTATACAAGGTTATTAGATCTCCCCTCAGTCCTCTTTTTTCTAAACTGAATAACCCTAATTTTGATAATCTTTCTGGGTGCTATAGTCCACTCATTCCAGTTATTACTTTAGTTGCCCTCCTCTGAACCCTCTCCAGCTCTGCTATGTCTGTCTTTTTTCACCAGTGCCCAGAATTGTACACAGTACTCCATGTGTGGTCTGATTAGTGATTTGTAGAGTGGCAGGACTATGTTCTCATCATTTTTTTTTTTTTTTTTTTTTTTTTTCTCTGCTTGATTAATGACTATAAATTGAACCACTGAACTCTCCCAGAGCTTGCTCTTCCTGAGGCTTGCTCTACTAAGTAGGCTTTTTATTAAGTGGAGTTAAAGAAAAGGAGTTGGAAACTAAGGTTGGATATAATTTCCTTGTGTGTTGTTGGCTTAATTCTAGCTAGTCCTTCAACTACAGCAGACAGGGTCTAATTCTAAATCATATTTACTGTTTTACTTTTTTACTGTTGTAATCCCCATTTAGTATGTGTTGCACAATTGACAACGCAGTCCAGTGCACATCTTGCATGATGTATGCAGTCCTGGAAGAGCCGTTCGAGGGTGTATATCTTTGTTCAAGATGTGAACAAATTACCCGTTTGCAATCGCAAATCGAGTCTCTAAACGGGCAAGTTGCAACACTGAGAGGCATTGACAATTTGCAAAAGAGTTTGCTTCTCACCGAGCAAGCACTCTTTAGGGTAGATGAGGGGGAGGGTGACAGAGAGGAGGCTGAGGAAAGTGAGGTAGCTACCTGGGTAACAGTTAGAAAGCGGGGTAGAGGGAAGAGTGCCAGGGAGGCTAGCCCTGATCTGACATCCCCCAACAAGTTTGCACGTTTGGCAGATGAGGGGGATGTCAGTCCAGGGACGGCACTGCTGCAGCCGAACACTTCCTCTGCCAGTCAGGGGAATGTCAGCTCCAGTAAGCCGGGAACCAGGAGAGCAGGGTAGTGGGGGACTCCATTAATAGGGGAACAGATAGGGAAATCTGTCACAAAGACAGTGATCGCTGAACAGTGTGCTATCTTCCTGGCGCTAGATTTCGACACATCGTGGATCGGGTTGACAGATTACTGGGAGGGGCTGGAGAAGATCCAGCGGTCATGGTCCATATCGGAACCAATGACAAAGTTAGAGGTAGGTGGAGAGTCCTTAAAAATGATTTCAGGGATTTAGGTCAAAAGCTTTGGGCAAGGACCTCACAGGTAGTATTTTCTGAAATACTGCCTGTACCACGAGCCACACAAGAAAGGCAGCGGGAGATTAACAAGTGGCTCAAGAACTGGTGTAGGAAGGAGGGGTTTGGTTTCCTGGAGAACTGGGCCGACTTCTCTATCGGCTACAGGCTCTATCGTAGGGACGGGCTGCACCTCAATGGGGAAGGGGCAGCTGTGTTGGGGAAGAAGATGGCTAGAAGGTTGGAGGAGTGTTTAAACTGGGGACTGGGGGGAGGGTAATTGCATTATAGGAGGGGAAGATAGGCCAGATAGAGACCGGGGGCAAGGTAGTGGGACTGGGGCGGAGGAATGGAAGAAGGGACTAGAACAGCTCAGAAGGAAAGGTGTAGGGTAAAAAATATACATAAACCTCTCAAATGTATGTATACTAATGCCAGAAGCCTGACTAATAAAACTGGGGAGCTGGAATTAGTGATGTGTGAGGAGGACTATGACATAGTGGGAATAACTGAGACATGGCTGGATGATAGCTATGACTGGGCAGTTAATGTACAAGGTGACAATCTGTTTAGAAAGGATCGTCAAAACCGGAGAGGGGGAGGGGTTTGCCTTTATGTAAAGTCCTGTCTAAAGCCCACACTCCGTGAAGATATAAGTGAGGGACATGAACATGTGGAGTCACTGTGGGTACAGATACATGGAGCTAAAAACAACAATAAATTACTAATAGGAGTTTACTATAAACCACCTAATATTCCAGAGTCCACAGAAAATCTACTACTAAACGAGATAGACAAGGCGGCAAATCATAATGAGGTGGTTATTATGGGGGACTTCAACTACCCAGATATAGACTGGGAAACTGAATCTTGTATATATCTTAAAGGAAACAGGTTTTTGGCAATAACCAAAGACAATTACCTCTCCCAACTGGTTCAGGACCCAACTAGAGGGACGGCCATATTGGACTTAGTATTAACCAATAGACCTGACAGAACAACAGACGTGCAGGTTGGGGGACACCTGGGAAATAGTGACCATAAAGTAATACCTTCCAATTATCATTCAAAAAAGCGTTTCTACAGGGAGGAACAAAAATACCAAACTTCAAAAAAGCTAAATTTAGCCAACTAATGAGAGGCCATAGGCCTAACTAACTAGGAAAAAGTCCTCAAAAATAAAAATACAGCCACAAAATTGGATATCTTTAAAAGCATCCTAAAATCTAATTTTGAGAGGTACATACCGTATGTGAATAAAAGGTTAAGGAACAAAAAGAAACCAATGTGGATAAATAGAACTGTAAAGAAAGCAATAAATGAGAAAAAGAAAGCATATAAATCACTAAAACAGGAGGGTAGCACAGAAGCACTGAAAAACTATAAGGAAAAAATTAGAACATGTAAAAAAACAAATAAAAGCGGCCATACAAGAGACCGAGAGATTAATTGCCAAAGAGAGTAAAACTAACCCTAAAATGTTCTTCAATTATATAAATGTTAAAAAGTAGGGGGGAGTCGCAGAGAGCGACGAGGAGAAAGCAAAGCTGTTAAATATTTTTTTCTCCAATGTATTCACTGAGGAAAATAAACTGTCAGATGATATGCAGAATGTAAAAATAAATTCCCCATTAAAAGTGTCCTGTCTGACCCAGGAAGAAGTACATCAGCGACTTAAAAAGATTAAAATAGACAAATCGCCAGGACCGGATCGCATACACCCCCGTATCCTAAGGGAATTAAGTAATGTCATAGCCAGACCCTTATTTCTGATATTTGCGGACTCTGTACTGACAGGGAATAGGATTGGCGCATGGCAAATTGCGCATGGCAGGATTGGCGCATGGCAAATGTGGTGGCAATATTCAAAAAGGGTCCAAAAACAGAGCCTGGAAACTATAGGCCGGTAAGTTTAACATCTGTTGTGGGTAAACTGTTTGAAGGTTTTCTGAGAGTTGCTTTCTTAGAGCATCTCAACGGAAATAAGCAAATAACGCCATATCAGCATGACTTCGTGAGGGATCGGTCATGCCAAACTAATTTAATCAGTTTCTATGAGGAGGTAAGTTCTAGACTTGACAGCGGCGAATCAATGGATGTCGTATATCTTGACTTCTCCAAAGCATTTGACACTGTACCACATAAAAGGTTAGTATATAAAATGAGAATGCTCGGACTGGGAGAAAACGTCTGTATGTGGGTAAGTAACTGGCTCAATGATAGAAAACAGTTACATATGTATCCATACCCCTTTTGATGCAACCCATTATCTTATTGGCCTTGGTAGCAGCTGCCTGACACTGGTTTCTACAGTTTTTGCTGTTCACTAAAATTCTTAAGTCCTTTTCCATGTTAGTGTTACCCAGTTAGTATGTACTGGTGACTTGCATTATTCCTTCCCATGTGCATAACCTTACATTTGTCAGTGTTAAACCTCATCTGCCACTTCTCTGCCCAAGCCTCCAATCTATCCAGATCCATCTGCAGCAGTAAACTGTCCTCTTCCGTGTTAATTACTTTACATAGTTTAACGTTATCTGCAAAAACTGATATTTTACTGTGCAAGCCTTCTACAAGATCATTAATAAATATATTAAAGAGAATAGGGCCCAATACTGACCCCAGTGGTACTCCACTAGTGACAGTTACCCAATCTGAGTGTGTACCGTTAATAACCACCCTTTTCTATCACTGAGCCAGTTACTTACCCACATGCAGACATTTTCTCCCAGTCCAAGCATTCTAATTTTATACACTAACCTTTCATGTGATACTGTATCAAATGTTTTCGAGAAGTCAAGATATACGACATCCATTGATTCGCCGCGGTCAAGTCTAGAACTTACCTCCTCATAGAAACTGATTAAATTGGTTTGACATGACCGATCCCTCATGAAGCCATGCTGATACAGTGTTATTCGCTTATTTTTTATTGTGTTACTCCAGGATAGCATCTCTTAGAAAACCTTCAAACAGTTTACCCACGACAGATGTTAAACTTACCAGTCTTTAGTGGACCCTTTTTGAATATTGGCACCACATTTGTAATGCGCCAATCCTGTGGAACACTCCTTGTTGATATAGAGTCCTAAAATATCAGAAATAAGGGTCTGGCAATGACATTTCTTAATTCTCTTAGGATTCGGGGGTGTATGCCATCTGGACCCGGCGATTGTCTGTTTTAATCTTTTAAAGACGCCGCTGTACTTCTTCCTGGGTCAGACAGGGGACTTTTAATGGGGAATTTACTTTTACATTCTGTTTTTTATCTTACAGTTTATTTTCCTCAGTGAATACAGTGCAAAAAAAAATATTTTGTAGCTTTGCTTTCTCCTCATCGCTGTCTGCAACTTCCCCCTGATCACTCTGTAAAGGGCCGACACCTTCAGGCATTATACTTTTTACTATTTATATAATTGAAGAACATTTTCACTATCTTTGCCAATGAATCTCTTTGTCTCCAGTTTGGCTGTGTAACAGGGAGCCGGTGACGCACTCTCTCTCTGCAGCACCGCCGGCATTCCTCTCGTGAGGAGGAGAGATGACGTGGCTGGCGTTCTCGTCTCCATAGTGACAAGGGGGCGGGGAAGACCCGGGTGCGCACGCTTCCTCAGCGTGGCCGGCGTCCTCCATCTCCTAGACAACAAGCAGGTGGGGAGGGGAACTGAGCGACGGTGCTAGTGAGTCGGCACTCAGGTGTACAGAGATGCTGGACATGGGTCATGTTATGCTGGCCACGTCACATGACCCATCAAGAGGACCTATTTAAACAGGTAGCCTGCTGGCCACAGGTTGCCTGTGATTGTTCTTATCACCTCACTAGCATATCCTGCATGTTTGACTTCGGTTTGTTTGACCTCGGCTCGTATTTGACTTCGACCTGGTGTTACCCCTTGTACTGACACAATATCTTGGCTCCTGACTTTGGCTTTTTTTTACTTCAATCTTGTATTACCCCTTTTGTGCCTGCGTTATCTCCTGGCCCTTGATCTCCGCTCCATTAATTCTATTGCTATTTTGGGGCTGGCCTGGGAAGCTCTCGCTTCCGTATTGTCTGTCTTCGTGTATAGTTTCCTCCCTGTGTTGTCTCCCCTTCCTTAGACCCCTGCACGTATATGTAAGCTAGGGACTGCCGCCCAGTTGTGCCCTGTCGGTTAGGACGGACCATGCAAGTAGGTAGGGATAGAGGTGTGGATGGAGTTAGGGCCGCACCTACCTGTTTGTGACAGGCTGCTTTTATTTGGCTTTTACATTTTCTATATTTTCCTTATAGTTTTTCAATGCTTCCTCGCTACCCTCCTCTTTTAGTGATTCAAATGCTTTTTTTGTCCTTTTATTGCTTTCTTTACAATTCTATTCATCCACATTGTTTTTTTCTTGTTCCTTACCCTTTTATTCCCATACGGTATGTACCTCTGACAATTGGAGTTTAGGATGCTTTTAAAAATATCCCATTTTGTGGCTGCATTTTTATTTTTGAGGACTTTGTCCCAGTTGGTTAGGCCAATGGCCTCTTAGCTGGTCAGATTTTGCTTTTTTGTATTATTGTGCCTCCCTGAAGAAACACGCAGTGGAATTTGCCTGGCCAATTCTCTGCATATTTGCCGGATTGCTGCCGGATCTTCTGGCTGTGAACACAAGTGTAAAACTAGCCTTGGGCCTAGATGCCAGTGTGGAAACCTCTTGATTTTACATATTTTTTTTAAATATAGATAGTGACATGGAAAATTCAAACAAAAATCAAGTAAAATTGTAAAATATCTGTTTATCATAAAAATGTGATTTAAACTATGTCATTTACTGATGACACATTCCCTTTAAGAAAGCAGGGAGAGCATGTTGGAAATGGACTTTCTTCATTAGAAACATTGTGCCGTTTGTTACAAAATCAATAAAAAGATTTTGAAAAGAAAAAAGAAAGAAACGTTGTGCCGTCCGGTCATGAAGTTTGCTGCCAGCTAATGGTTAACGCCAGCAGCATCGTATATCAGGGGTGACATTGTTTGAACCGTGTCTCCTAAAACATCTGGAATGTCTTCTGCATTTCCTCCAGAAGATACCCAATGCAGTTATTTTTAGATTCCTAAAATAGTTCTGCCCCCCTGCTTTTATCCTCATCCTCATTCATCCCATGTCACATGAGCCAAAAATACCTTTCACTGAGACGGGGTCAAGAATGTGTCAAGGGCCATGAGTAGCCCAGAGCCAGATCTGGAAGACTGCCCGCAGAGCCATATTGGGGAGTGATTCCTAACATTGATAAAGAGGTATAATAGGCTCACAAAGCTGGATCAATAGATGGGGGGGGGGGGGTTAGTAACTAAATACAAATCTAAAGAAACCCCCAATCCATATGTGTATAAAATGTTCCTTATGACCTGACTGAGCTAAATGAAAACAGTCCTAACGATAAAGATGCCTCAAACTGTAAAATATACAGTAAATCTCATATAGGAAGACTGTGTGGATCTTTAAAGGGGTTTTCTGACATTTAAATACTAGATTGTATCTGATCGTTGGGGGTCCGACACCTGGAACCCCTGCCGATTAGCTATTTGAGAAGGCACCAGAGGCCGCGGCCTTCTCTGCACTCACCAAGCACAGCGCCGTACATTGTATAGCGGATGTGCTTGGTATCGCAGCTCAGCCCCATTCATTTCAATGAGACAGAGCTGCGCCTAGGCCACATGAGCAATGAACATGTTGCCTCATCATTAATGTAAAAAATGAAAATGAGACATCCTATAGTACATCTCAATCTCTTTCTAACAAAGCTAGATCCAGTCCCCATCCGTTGTTCCAATTGATTCTTTTCAGGCTAGCAGCTCAGGAGGCGTGCCCTTTCTCAGTGGGCGTGTCCCGTCTGCTGCAGCTCCCTCCCTGTAACAGAGGATATGGCTGGTAGCAGTTGAAAGATGGAACTGAGCATGTGAAAGGAAAAGAAAAAACAGCAGGTGGCGCTATACAGATACATTTTATTAAATAGCTCCGTGACTATACTACATTTTTACTTACATGCCTATACAAAAGGATTCAGATCCAGGAGCTGCCTTGAAAAATGCTGAATATTTTTCCTGAGGCAACCCTTTTAAATCACATCATTTTATACTTCAGGTTATACCAATTACTTTTTTTTATTTTGGACAAAAGCTATTTTTACTGGGGAACACGTGTTTGTGTTTTTTGTTTTTTTTTGTTCGGTCCCACTAGTGTATTATTTTCGTCAGGCTTATGGCAGGGTCTGATAGGCATGGTTAGATAGGAGATCTGAGGGCTATTGTTAGGCCCCCAGCTGCTATCGCAACCTTCGGCACCCTGCTGTTGCGGGGGAAGAGGATCCCCCTTCCACTGTCTGGTCACTTAGATCAGGGATGCCCAACGTGCTGCCCTCCAGCTGTTGCAAAACTACAACTCCCAGCATGCCTGGACAGCTATCAGCCTACAGCAGGGCATTGTGGGAGTTGTAGTTTTACAACAGCTGGAGGGCCGCAGGTTGAGCATCCCTGACTTAGATGCCATCTTGGAAGTTGCAGCAAGAGCAACCCTGCTCCTCCCTTGGCAGCCCTGCCCCTGCCTCCGCAACCCTGCTCCTGCCTCTGATTTCATGGGTGCACTTACGGCGCCCGTGAGATCATCATATCAAAAATGTCCATCACGCCCGACCATACCATTCATTTATGTCATTGGGTGGGAAGGGTTTTGTCCGGGATGGTTAAAAGTTGACCAAAACCAGGATTGAGCTATGCTCACCCTTTTAATCGACTGCTTCAGTGCTCCACCATGCTTTCTTCTCTTGCCATGCACATATACCCGATGTCATGTACACTATATGGGCACGTCATCACAGCAAAGCCTGACAGGGAGGAACGGAGCAGAAGCCTGGAGAAGTTATGGGAAAGGAGGTCTGTCTCTGACTACTTCCGACCACGCTCAGAGCTAAGCTGAAAAGCCGCCATGGAGTAAGATCTGAGAAAGATGAGTAGCAGGTATGTCTCCCATGTAGGTAATGACTTTCATTTTTAAGCTCTTCACTAGAGGGTTTCTTTAGGGTCCATTCACACGTCCTCAAGTGTTTTGCAGTCCACATAAAATCTGTCGTGGGTAAACTGTTTGAAGATTTTCTGAGAGATGCTATCTTGGAGAACCTCAATGAAAATAAGCAAAAAACGCCATATCAGCATGGCTTCATGAGGGATCGGTCATGTGAAACTCATTTAACCAGTTTCTATGAGGAGGTAAGTTCTAGACTTGACAGCGGCGAATCAATGTATGTCGTATATCTGGACTTCTCCAAAGCATTTGACACTGTACCACATGAAAGATTAGTATATAAAATAGGAATGCTTGGACTGGGAGAAAATGTTTGTATGTGGGTAAGTAACTGTCTCAGTGATAGAAAGCAGAGGGTGGTTATTAATGGTACACACTCAGATTGGGTCACTGTCACTAGTGGGGTACCTCAAAGGGGTCAGTATTGGTGCGGTACCTCAGAGGTCAGTACTGGGCCCTATCCTCTTCAAGATATTTATTAATGATCTTGTAGAAGGCTTGCACAGTAAAATATACATTTTTGCAGATGACACTAAACTGTGTAAAGTAATTAACACTGAAGAGGACAGTATACTACTACAGAGCGATCTGGATAGATTGGAGGCTTTAGGCAGAGAAGTGGCAGATGAGGTTTAACACTGACAAATGTAAGGAATAATGCAAGTCACCAGTACATACTAAATGGTAAAACACTGGGTAACACTGACATGGAAAAGGACCTATGAATTTTAGTGAACAGCAAACTAAGCTTTAGAAACCAGTGTCAGGCAGCTGCTGCCAAGACCAATAAGATAATGGGTTGCATCAAAAGGGGCATAGATGCCCGTGATGAGAACATAGTCCTGCCACTTTACAAATCACTAGTCAGACCACACATAAAGTACTGTGTACAGTTCTGGGCTCCTGTGAACAAGGCAGACATAGCAGAGCTGGAGAGGATCCAGAGGAGCGCAACTAAAGTAATAGCTGGAATTGTGAACTACAGCACCCTTAAAGGGAACCTGTCACCAGTTTTATGGTGTCCTAACTAAGGGCAACATAAATAAGTGACTGATTCTCTTAGCAAAATGCTGGGTCACTTTCTTTAATTGACCCAGTCAATCTGCCAACATCTTGCATTGAAAAGCTCCAGCTAATAATGATGAGTCCTGAATATTTATGAGCTCCTGACTCTCCCCGCCTACCTGCTGCTGAATGACAGTTATTTTCCATATGAATCAGCAGCAGGTGGGCAGGGGAGTGGCTATAGCTGTTAATTAAATAAACGCTGGACTCAATGACATCACGCTGGACTCAAATCAGCTCATTAGCATGCGGCATGAGGCATCTTTGTGTGTATATTATATGGTAACCATCTGTCACACCAGTAAGTGAATACATCTAAGGTACTTTTTAGTAGTTAATGATTGTATATAATTAGTTAGATTATAATCAAATATCCACATGACAGATTCCCTTTAAAGATTATCAAAATTAGGGTTATTCACTTTAGAAAAAAGACGATTCAGGGGAGATATAATAACTATGTATAAATATATCAGGGGTCAGTACAGAGATCTCTCCCATCATCTATTTATCCCCAGGACTGTGACGAGGGGACATCCTCTGCGTCTGGAGGAAAGAAGGTTTGTACACAAACATAGAAGAGGATTCTTTACGGTAAGAGCAGTGAGACTATGGAACTCTCTGCCTGAGGAGGAGGTGATGGGGAGTACACTAAATGAGTTCAAGAGGGGCCTGGATGTATTTCTGGAATGTAATAATATTACAGGATATAGCTACTAGAGAGGGGTCGTTGATCCAGGGAGTTATTCTGATTGGAGTCGGGAAGGAATTTTTTCCCCTAGAGTGAGGAAAATTGGCTTCTACCTCACAGGGGATTTTTGCCTTCCTCTGGAACAACTTGCAGGATAAGAGGCTGAACTGGATGGACAGATGTCTGTTTTCAGCCTTATAAACTATGTTACATGGCCGGCACTATGATAAAAATGCCTATTCTTGTTCGCATTTGCAGACAAGAATAGGACATGTTTTATCTTTTTTGTGGGACTGCGGAACAGAACTACGGAGGCGGACAGTACACAGTGTGCTGTCCGCATCTTTTGCGGCCCCATTGAAATGAATGGGTCCACATGCATTCCGCAAAATTGCGGAGCGGATGCAGACCCATTTATACGGACGTGTGAATGGACCCTTAAACCTTAGTAGCAATGTAACACTTTTTTTTACAGGCCCAGGACTTAAAATACCTGATCTCCTGCCAACCGACTGCCCGTGAAGCCATCAGACTGGAAGTGTTCCTGCCACCTAGAACCCATGCAGACAAGTCCTGTGACTCTTTACGACGGCAACAGGTAAGCCTTGTGCTGTTAAAAAGAACATGACAGGTTGGTTTTGGACTGCATTGCCACCATGCCTTATTACATGGGCTGACATATTCGAAACATGCCACTGTATGCCAAGTCTGATGCCGAATAGCAAAAATCATTTTTAAAATATAATGTGCAGTATGCATATATGATATCTGGAAGAGCTACGCAGTCTGGGCTTCAGCCCCACCGCTCCTGGCTTAAAGGGTTATCTCACTGGCATTTATTACATAGAGAAAGTTAATACAAGGCAATTACTAATGTATTGTAATTGTCCATATTGCCTCCTTTGCTGGCTGGATCCATTTTTCCATTACCTTATACACTGCTCATATCTAGGGATTATGACCACCCTGAAGTCTAGCAGCGGTGGTCGTGCTTGCACTCCATAGGAGAAAGCTCCAGCCTCTTTGGTGGCTGGAACCGTGGGAGCGCACGTAGGCAGCAGCTTCTGTCCTGGCCGCGTTGTATCTGTGCTGCAGCGGTGACCATAACCCCAGGACATATAAATGTATAATGCGATGGAAAAATGAATCCAGCCAGCAAAGGAGGCAATAAGGACAATTACAATACATTAGTAAGTGTCTTGTATACTAGAAAGAGGTGATAGTTCTGTATATTAGGAGGAGATGATTGTTCTGTATATTAGGAGGAGATGATTGTTCTGTATATTAGGAGGAGGTGATTGTTCTGTATATTAGATGGAGGTGAGAGATCTGTATATTAGGATGAGGAGAGTGCTCTGTATATTAGGAGAAGGAGAGAGCTCTGTATATTAGGAGGAGGAGAGTGCCCTGTATATTAGGAGAAGGTGACAGCTCTTTATATTAGGAGGAGGTGAGAGCTCTGTATATTAGGAGGAGGTGAGTGCTCTGTATATTAGGAGGAGGTTAAAGCTCTTTATATTAGGAGGAGGTGAGAGCTCTGTATATTAGGAGGAGGTGAGTGCTCTGTATATTAGGAGGAGGTGAGTGCTCTGTATATTAGGAGGAGGTTAAAGCTCTGTATATTAGGAGAAGGTGAATGCTCTGTATATTAGGAGAAGGTGAGTGCTCTGTGTATTAGAAAGAGGAGAATGCTCTGTATATTAGGAGGTGAGTGTTCTGTATATTCGGAGGGGAGTGCTTTGTATATTAGGTGAGTGCTCTTTATATTCGGAGGAGGTGATTGCTCTGTATATTAAGAGGAGAGTACTCTGTCTCTTAGTAGGAGGAGAGAGCTCTGTATATTAAGAGGAGGTGATTGTTTTGTATATTAGGAGAAGGTGATTGTTCTGTATATTAGGAGGAGGTGATTGTTCTGTATATTAGAAGGAGGTGATCGCAGGGCCCTTTGTACCATTTTGGGTACATATGACTTTTCAATACATTTTTATAAAATTTCTTTGGTGAGACGAGGTGACCAGAAATCGTCAGACATTTTCGGATGTGGTGACGCCTATTATATTTTTTATTGTCTATTTTTATATGTAAAATTGGGAAATGGGGTGATTTGAATTTTAATTTAAAACTTTTTGTTATTTTTAGTCCTTTTTAGTCCGCTTAGAGGACTTGAACATGTGCTCTTCCCATAGCCTGCAATAGAATACTATTGCAGACTTTGGGATTCTGACCCACTGCCTGTAAGGCCTCTTTCACACAGCCATTGTGGTTCCGTTCCGTACATTTGGGACCACAATTTGCAGTCCCCAATGCACAGGCAACATCCGTGCGGCAGCTGGGACGGATCTAGACCCATTCAACTTGAATGGGTCCATGATCCGTCCGTTCTGCAAAAAGATAGAACAAGTTCTATTTTTTGCGGAACGGAAGCACGGATCGGAACCCCACGGAAGCACTCTGTAGTGCTTCCTTGGGGTTCCATTCCGTGCTTCCGCACCGCATTTCCGGATTTGCGGACCCATTCAAGTGAATTGGTCTGCATCAGTGATGCAGAATGCACACGGCCGGTGCCCCGTGTATTGCGGAACCGCCGTGTGCGGCCCCCAATACGGCCACGGGAGCACAACAGTCGTGTGAAATAGCCATGACAGGCCTGTGAACCTTCACAAGGCCCCAGGCTGTCAAGATAACCAGTCGGAGCCTAGTGATTTCACCACAGGGGCTCCAATCAGAAGACTTTGTGTAACCATGCCATCTGAGACAGGGCTCCAGATGGCGACCAAAACGGTCGCCAATGCGCCTTAAAATTTGCAGATGGCGACAAGACTTTTTAGTCTTGTCGCCATTTGCGACTGTACCGCCGCGATCCTGCGCAGCCTACGTTCTCTTCACTAGCACACTGCACAGTGGAGAAGGAAGGAGTCCCTCCCTCTCCACTGTGACGCGGCCGCCACTACCACCAATGGGGATATAGCAGGGAGGAGGAGGGGAGGAGCTGTCGCCACTGCGCCACCAATGAATGTAAAACATAAGTATAGGCAGCGGTATCACAGACCCGGCACGCAGGGCATGCGATCCGCGGCCATTAACCCCTCAGGTGCCCCAGATCGCATGCCCTGTTACTGAGGCCGGGTGCCCGGTCTGTGATACCGCTGCAGACAATTGTATAAAGGAGTTAGAGGACCTTTCGTGGGTCCAAAGAATATGAACTTATCAGCAGGCTGCATAGAGCGGCGCCCAGGGATCGAAGTGCACTTACTATTATTCCTGGGCGCCGCTCCGTTCGTCCGCTGTGGCCCCCGGTATTTTCAGCATTCAGAGGAAGGAGGAGACGCCAGTGTCTCTCCTTCTCCCTGACAGCAGCACTGTCCAATCACAGCGCAGAGCTCAGAGCCAGGGAGGAAAAAACCTCCCTGGCTCTGAGCTCTGCGCTGTGATTGGACAGTGCTGCTGTCAGGGAGAAGGAGAGACACTGGCGTCTCCTCCTCCTCCTTCCTCTGAATGCTGAAAATACCGGGGGCCACAGCGGACGAACGGAGCGGCGCCCAGGAATAATAGTAAGTGCACTTAGATCCCTGGGCGCCGCTCTATGCAGCCTGCTACTAAGTACATATTCTTTGGACCCATGAAAGGTCCTCTTTAAACATTCATTGGTGGTGCAGTGCGCTCTCCCAAAGCCTCTCCTACCCCCCCATTATCACTGGCCACAAGTCGTCGTGTCCCCCCCCCCCCCATTGTTATATGGTGGCCACAGGGTCCCATCCCGTTCATTGGTGGCAGTGGCAGATTACACTGCTGGGGCTCCGATCGGTTACCATGGCAGCCAGGACGCTACTGAAGCCCTGGCTGCCATGTTCAGCTCCCTGCTGCTGTGTGCACAGAGCCCAGGGCAGCAGGGAGATGTGAGATCCTATTCACCCTGATAGAGCTCTATCAGGGTGAATAGCACAAGGGATGAAAAAAATCCAGGTTCTAGTCCCTAAGGGAAGAAATGGTTATTAAATAAAAAGTAAAAAAAAAAAAAAAAGAAACACCAAAATACTAAAAGTTTAAATGGCCCCCTTCCCAGTTTTACATATAAAATTTAAAAACAATAAAGAATAAACATATTACATATCGCCACGTCCCAAAAAGTGTGAGCTATTAAAATATAAAAAAATATTCCCGCTCTGTGAAGGCCGTAACAGAAAAAAAAAAATTCTAAACCACGCAATTCGCCATTTTTAGTCACCTTGTCCCCCAGAAAATGTCCCTGGATGTGAGAGGTATGTGGTGCTGTTTTCTCCTATATGTAGTGCACCTGCGTCTCATCTTCTCAAAGTCCTTTTTTAAAAATTATATGCATTTTAAATTTGGCGACTAAAAAATTGAATTTGGCTCCTAAATTTTTTAGTTTAGGAACCAATGGCTCCTGGTCATTTTTTTTTGTCTGGAGCACTGTGAGAAGTTTAAATGACTGATAAGGGTGTCATCCCGATCCAGGTCACTGCCGGCAGGTGCGTGGTGTATTATGCAGCACCCTCCACCTTTGCAGCAAGCTCAGCATGTGACAGCACGAACATGTACACAATTATGCCTTAAGGGGTTAAGCGAAAGTGGGAGCGCTTTTGTAGGAAGATATGAGTGCTTGGTATATGTCGATAAAGACCTTTGGGGAATATAATAACATTGGCCCACATTTAGTAATGTGACTGCATCTAGAACTCCAGTTATAGAAAAATCCACTGCACCTACCTTGCCAAGGGAGCTTGGCATAGCATGAAAGAGGTGTGACTTAGCTGGAAAGAGGTGTGACCTAATATGTAACATCTTTGGTATAAAGTTAGAGAAAGGAGGAGATTTATCAAGACTAGTGTTTCCATTCACCAGTCCTAATCCCCTGTGTGCCTGAGTAAGATACGCCTAATTTATTAGGAGGCAGATGCTCCAGAAACTGACCAGAGGCTGTAGTAGACTTAAAGGGGTTATCCGAGTTATGGGAGAAAAAATAAAACCTAACAAAATTAATCAGGATATACATATACATTAGTCAAGCTTGATTTTTTGAAAAAAGAACGATCCTTACACCTTTTCTAGGTTCTGTTATTGCTGTGTTTACATGCAGCAGTAACAACAATGACTCATCTCTCCCTCATGAATATTTGTGGGAGGGGTTGATTTCAAAAGAAAACCCTCCACCCCGCCCCCCCCAATATAATAAATGGGGATGGAGTGGCAGCACGGTGGGACATATGTACTAGCGGCAGGGCCAGTCCGGCAAGGTGACAGGCTATTCAACTGCTGTAACAGCCTGCCGATAATATAAAAGTATCATAAGCCAGTGTTTCACAACCAGTGTTCCTCCAGCTGTTGCAAAACTACAACTCCCAGCATGCCTGGACAGGCATGCTAGGAGTTGTAGTTTTGCAAAAGCTGTAGGCACAACGGTTGGTAAACAATGCCATAAGCTATATTAGATTCATATACCTATATCTTGATAGAATAAATGAACTCGCAGCACATCCGAGTAGTGAAGAAGTAAAAGAAGCTTTAATCACCAAGCATGCGACGTTTCAATCCTCTCAATGGGATTTTTCTCAAGCAGAAAAATCCCATTGAGAGGATTGAAACGTCGCATGCTTGGTGATTAAAGCTTCTTTTACTTCTTCACTACTCGGATGTGCTGCGGAGTTCATTTATTCTATATTGTTTGGAGGTGGATCGCCGACTCAGCCGCTGGCACTCCGTCTGTACCTTTCAGACAGTGGTGCTGCCCACATTCCTTGGTCTATATCTTGATAGAGATATAGGATTTATATATTAGCTAATAAACTTTTGAATAAACACCTATTTCTGTTGTAGCTGATATAACCTTATTATACATTATTTACTTTTTTCTTCAAGTGGGCGGTCTTCACTGGAACGGAGCAGCCAGCCATACAAGTGCCGAATGAAGAGCTGCGGCAGTGGTCAGGATCGCGCATATGCGATCAGCTATTAGCCGCAGGGAGGAACTTGGAGGGAGCCGCGGCACAAGTGAGGATCGCGCATGCGCGATCAACTCACAGCCGCACGGACTGTAATGCAGAGAGGTGGGGGCGTGGCCAAGGCTGATGACGTTCCGTTGACATGGCTTAGTCACTCCGACAAGCAGAGAGCTCCATGTCAACGGAACGTCACAGCTGATGACGTGGGCGGTCACATGACTGTTTAGTGTAGCAGAGAAACGGCACAAGATAGGTACAGCAAGTGATTTAGGAAAACTAAGGTATAGGAGAAATAAAGCCATAAAGATAAGGTTAAGTTAACTCGGATAACCCCTTGAAACTATATCTATGCCAGTTTCCAACTTAAAAAAGCACTCCCACAAAATGTTTTATTCTGACCTGATAGAAAGGTGCATGATTTAAATTGTAGTGAAGGTCATTTTTTTACCGGTGACTATATTTGTGAGTTATAATCTCACTTCTGATCCTCAGCTGTGTCATGTGACCAACACTCTGCTTCACCCCGTGTGGGCTGAAAGTCAGTTTCTCTATGTATTCCTATGGGAGCCTCAATGTCAGCCTTATAGGATTGAAAAGAGAAGTAACTGACTTCCTGTCCTGTGTCAGTTGGAGATCAGAGTGTTGGTCACATGACACAGCTGAGGATCAGAAGAGATGTTGTTATAACTTGCAAATGCAGTCACTGGTAAGAAGATTACCTACAATTTACAACATGTACCTTTCTAACAGGCCAAAGAATAAAACATTTTGCGGGCCGCAATAGGCTCTGCCCCCTCTACTAAGCCCTACCCCTTTCTCACCACTTTAGAAAAGTGTCGAGAGCCTCAAAAAGTCGAACATTATGGCTCAAGTATGGCATGTGCCATTATTTGCTACATTTTTACTCCACGTAAAAAGTTTGATAAATGTCCCCCAATTTGCCTAGCCATGCACCAAATTTTTCATGGACCCTGTGTCTCTGATCAATCTGCCGCATTTTTAGACTTCCTGATCTAAGTTTCCGATGTCTACATTTTAGACAGGATTAGCAAATTAGCCCGTAGATAGAACCAGGGCTGTGGAGTCGGTAGATAAATGTTCCGACTCCGACTCCTCAGTTTTATGTACTTCCGACTCCGACTCCCCGACTCCGACTCCTCTGTATTAATATGCGAATGTATTTTATACATTCCTTGAGGGAAAGAAACGCAACCTACCATTTATTCTAAAACATGATTTTCCTAGGAGAATCCCATAGTCATGTTTAAAGTTTAAGCTAACAATCGGAGTTTACAAGTTTTTATAGCCTTAGCTAAATGAGAGCAGTTTTTCCAATGGTTTACAGCTTCAGTCTTGAACTATTGGCCCTCCATTCCCTTCACTTATACAAGTGTCTCACTCTCTAGTCCTGCAAAAAACATATTTATTTAATCCCTTATCAGTGAGAGGCTAGGTTACACATGGACGCTGCGTTCCCTGTAAAAGCAGAACACAACACTATGGAAAGTATAAGTATTGCAGCTCCTAATTGTGCGTTGCGTGCCATATAGTGAAGCACATGAAAAGCATGCTTCTTCACGGTCACTTAACGTGTTCGTTTTGCGGTTACGTGAGGCACTGCATGCATTGGTCTTTATTCTTACAGTAGAGAAGTCATTAATTATAACTTTTTGTGAATTGGGACATTTAAACTTGCTTTTTTTTTTAATTCCAATCTAAATTTAGTAGGAGTCGGAGTCGGTGCATTGTTTGCCGACTCCGACTCCAGGTACCCAAAATTTCCCCCGACCTCGACTCCGACTCCACAGCCCTGGATAGAACAAAGTCCAGCTCTCAATTGGTATAGTAAAAGTAAAATGATACAAGCGAGGGGGCAGTTTTAAAAAATTTTTTATTGGAGAGAGAAGCTGGAATGGAATGAATTACCTTTTTGCTTAAAAAGCAGTTACATGCCTGTATCTGAATACTTTATACTATGAATCCATGAAGAAGACCTGTCTTATGGTTGAAGCGCGATTTTATGCAGGAGGATTACTTGTTTATACATTTTTTTTAATGAAGAAATAAAGAATCATTGATTTTACTCGCTAGATCCATTTGGACTTTTTTAGCAAATTAGCTCCTTGTATAGTAGGCAGAAAGTGCTTTTTATATTAGGGGTGTCCATCTCTGTATGTTAAAGGGGTTATCTGGTAATTAATACTAATGACCTATCCTCTGGATAGGTCATCAGTATCAGATAGGTGGTGTTCCAACACCTGGGACCCCCGCTGATCAGCTGTTACAAGAGGCTGGAGCTCCATGAGTGATGCAGCTTCTTCCTAGGCCGTGTGACATCACCATACATCAGTCATGTGAAGTGAATGGAACTAAGCTGCAGTACCAAGCACATCCTCTATAAAATGTACCGCGCTGTGCTTGGAGAGCTGCTGGGAGCCTGGTACGCTCCTTGGAGCTCTGGTGAGCGCATTAGCTCCCTGGAACAGCTGAATGGCGGGGGTGCCAGGACTCAGATACCCACCAATGTGATAATGATGATAGGTTATCATTATCCATTCCTAGATAACCCCATACTGACCACCCATACTCCTTTTTACGGCAGTCACTAAGGGGCCTTAGGCTGGGCCGCCGCTTTTTTACAGCAGCCCAGTCTAATCTATGCACGTGTCCCCCGTGGAGCGAGGGCTCAGCTCTCACATGAGAGCCGCGGCCCTGCTCTAACAGCCCGGACCGGCAGGAGTGCTGATCCGGGCTGTTTAACACTTTACATGCTGCGGGCAATGGCTCCCTCTATCTCCCATTGGCACCCCGCAAATACGATCGTGGGGTGCCGATGTGCGTGAAGGCTGGCTGGGGTCTTGTGTAGGCTCCAGACCAGCCTTGAGTAATTTCCAGCAGGCTGCGCCTCTCTGGTCAATGTCAGAATAGCACTGATACTAAAATGCAATGCACTATAGGGATAATGCATTGCATTTTAAAATCAATCAGAATGTTGTTAAAGTCCCCTTGTGGGACTATTAAGTGGTAAAAAAAAAAGTAAAAAAACAAAACACATTTAATCAATAAAAAAAATCCCATAAAAAAAAATTGCGCTTTTTTTTTCCATTGAAAATACGCTTTTCAATGAACAAAAATTGCAAACAAATCTCCCCAATATGTTTGGTATTGCCGCGTCCGTAACGACCCAGACTACATAAATATCATGTAAATTATTCCCTATGGTGAACGCCGTAAAAAAAAAAAGGCAGAATTGCTAATTTATTCTTAGTTGCCACCGAAAAAACGTAATAAGCGATCAAAAAGCGCCATTTACTCCAAAATGATACCAATGAAAAATATAAGTCGTGCTGCAAAAATCAAGCCCTCATACAACTCCATAGAAAGAAAAATAAAAAAAGTTATGTGTCTTGGAAAGCGGCAATGCAAAAACATTTTTTTCTTTAAAAAAAAGGGGGGTTTTATTGCAAAAAAAGTAGTAAAACTGAAAAAAAACTATATGTATTTTGTATCACTGTAATCGTAGTGACCCAGAGAATAAAGATATTATGTTATTTATACCGAAAAAAGAACGCCATAAAATGTATAACGTAAAAGCGCTGTGGCAGTATTGCTGTTTTTCCCATCTCCCTCCCAGAAAGAGTTAATAAAAGTTAATCAGAAAGTTATGTGTACCCCAAAATGGCGCCATTAAAAACTACAACTTGTCCCGCAAAAAACAAGCCCTCATAAAGATATATAGACAGAAAAATAAAAAAAGTTATAGCTCTTGGAACGCGACGATGAAAAAAGGAAGAAAAACGCTTGGTCAGTAAGACCCAAAACAGGCTGGTCACTAAGGGGTTAAAGGGAGTCTGTCACAAGCAGGAAAAACGCAGTTTAATCCATATGCAAATGAGCACTCCGAACTTCCTAGGGGCGACGTTCCCAGTGTAGGAGCCCAGGCTGCTCTGCCTTCGTTTTACTTTACTCCTGCTTGTGCAAGTCAAAAGAAAATAACAAAGGTACCATTAGAATCATATATAGGTGTGCTATATATACAGAGCCATGTAAGCGGTGTATATGGTCATATAGTGGTGACAGACTCCCTTAAAGGGTTTTTCCCAGTTCAGGGCTGAACCTGATTTATAAGCTGTTCTTTATTTGTAGCTTACCTATTAGTGAAGGATAGGAGCATTTTCTTCCCCCGATGCTCCTCCTTGTCCTGCTGCATTGTGCAGGGCAAGGATCTGTTAGTTTTGTGCCAATGACATACCGGGGTTTCGCATCACTATGCTAAGCGGATACTTCCACCTAGCAGTGAGCCTGGTGCCGTCAGCGGCACAGATGGGTGCTCTCTAGCGCTGCCAGGTACTATGCTACTTTGCTCACTGCTAGGTGGAAGTTTCCTCTTGGCATAGTGATGCGAAACCCAGTACGTTACCGGCACAAAACAGAGTGACGAGAGGGAGCATCGAAGCAAGGAAATACTCCTATGCCCCACTAATAGGCAGTCTAGAACAGCTTACACCCAGGTCCAGCCCTGAACCCGGAAAACCCCTTTAGGTGGAGGTGAAGGCTCTATATTAGGAGCAAGGGAGTGCTCTGCATAATAGGAGGTGAATTCTCTGTATTTTAGGATGGGGGGGGGTGTTAGGGGCCGTGGACAGCTCTGGCAGGTGTGATCATTTTATATTGGGGGAAGTGACAGCTCTGTATAGTAGGAGAAGGTGCTTGATCTGTACGTGGAGGGCGGGGGTTGTGTAGTAGGAGGGGTAAGCTGAGTGTTGTCCTGTGCTCTTTTACAGAGAGAACGAGTAGAAAGCCTCCTGGAGGACGATCGAGGACTGATGACTAACCGCATTCCCTGAGTGACCAGACCAGAGCTGGCCTAATTATACAGAACACAAACCGTGGTATCCGGACACATTCCACTGTAGTCTGTAACTCAAGTGTGCATCTGAACCATCCTTATTAAAGACCGCATTTACTGCCCATCTCAGTGCAGCTCATCATTTCGTGAGCAGATAAAGAAACCCGTTTATAGCAACAAAGTGTTTCTACAGTACATAGCTATACTGTTACCTATGTGAACGTGTAACACTGGGCTTCAGCGCCACCTACTGCTTCAGTTTGTAACGACAATCTGTTTCTTAGCTCCCTCCTTCGATGACTGGACTTTGTTTCTTCCAGACTTGTGGTTCGAAAAAGACATTGGGGGTCATTTATGATGTGACGTACGACACTTTTTGGCGTACTTTTGTTGCAGATTCGGTCGCAAAGGGGATTTGCAGCCGAATCTGCGACTTTTCCCCACTCACGTCACTTTTCCGAGGTGGTGGGAAAAGGGGGCGTGGTGTGCGTGCGGGGGGAGAAGGGGCCGGCCCGTCTCCTTTATGATTTTCTATGCCAGCAAGGGAGCTGGCGTAGGTTTAAGCTTGTTGTACGCCACCAGAACATACAGCTAAGTTATGTAGAGGCCTGCACCTCTACATAACTTAGGCGCATCCAGCGCAGGGGTATTAAGACCGGCATATAAATTGCTGGTCTTAATAAATGACCCCAATTGTTCACAAAGAACTTGCAGAGCCTCAGGGCCGAAATGAATCACAATCAGTATCAGGTAGAATAATAGCACCAGGGCAATACGTACAGCGGATATGTCTTCTGCATAGTTGTATATTAGATCTGACATTGGAAGATTGTGACCAACAAATAAAAACACCCAAAAACTGGCATTTCAGCCTACTATGGTAGTGCTATCCACCACATAATATACCCGTCCTATTATGGCAAAAAAATCCAAATCCAAATAACAAATAACAAAAATTTCCTATTCTTGTTCTAAATTAAGCATCGAAATAGACCCATAGCAAAATGAACCCCTTCGAGACCCTGAGTTTTCATTTTTTACTCCCTGGCTTCCTGGAGACATAACTTTTTTGTTTTCCTGTAGATGTATGAGAGCTTGTTTTTTGCGAGTTGCTCTTTCTAGTGGCACCATTTAATATTGCAGTTTATGGGTTTTGTTTTTACAGTGTTCCCTATGCAATAAAACTGACCTGTTCCCTTCATTCTTTGGGTCAGTACAATTTCAGTGATATCCCATTTATATAGTCTTTTCTTGTGTTCTCATACCCTTTCCCTTTCATGACTGGGCCCAAAAAAGGCCTGAATGTCCAGGCAACTTTTTGTGATTTTGTGCACGTGGTGGTTTAGTAACCAGAGTTTTTTTATTTGTTTAACTACCAAAGTCTATGAGCGGCATAGATGTGAACACTAAAGTAAATAAGGATCCCGGAAGAGAGGTATATCTCACCCAGGTTCCTCAACTGGGTGAGATAATCACCAAAAAAATGAAACTAACTTTCGTATGTATGAAAATCCAAAAAGCTTTATTGGGTGAGATAAGTAGAGTTCCAGAGTGGTGTTGGCTTCGGCAAGCTTCCTGCTCCCTCCACCAGGAGCTCATTCAGCGCTCTCCTGCTTGCACAGCAGAGGGCAGAAGCGGTAATAAACCGCTCCTGTCTTCTCCTCAGGGTACCTGCTGTGTCTGTCAGCCGGGACCCGACCTGCTCCTGCTAGATTGCAGGAGCTTTAATCCCAGCGCTCATCAGCGCTGGGATTAAATCGCTGCCTGAACGTGTATATATGTGCTATCTGCACAGGGCATGTGCAGATAGGACGTATAGACACAGTGAGCAGTCGGGAAAGGGTTAAAAAAGAAATAAAATCTTTGGAAAAAAATCTCTTTGCATCACCATATTCTGATCCCCATAACTTTTTTATAGTTATGACTACGGAGCTGTGTAAGTTTGGGTTCACACTAGCGTTATGGAGTTTGTTATGGCTTTCCGTTATAATGGAACATAACAGAATCCGTAGGACGGATCCGTTTTGCTGCCCATAGACTTGCATTATGACGGAATGCAAAATGGACGCCTTTAAAAGGCATTCCGTTTGCTTTCCGTCCTAATAGAAGTCTCTGGGAATCAAAACGGATCCGTCTGGTTCCCGTTATGCAAGACTGAAAACAAAATCCTGTCTACAGGACTTTGTTTTCTGCCTTGCATAACGGGACCCAGATGGATCCGTTATGTTTTCCCATAGACTTCTATTAGGACGGAGCAATAGCAATTTAAAGGCTTCCGTTTTGCATTCCATCCTATGGATTCTGTTATGTTCCGTTATAACCCTGTTATAACGAAAAGCCATAATGCTAGTGTGAACCCACCCTAAGGCTAATTTTTCAAGGGGAGAGCTCTACTTTTTATTAATATCATTTTGGAGTTTGTATGACTTTTTAATTTTTTAAGGGTGAATCGGCCCTTTTAATTTTTTTTGGCAGGATGTATACATTTATATTTTAATAGTTTAGGCTTTTTGGCACGCGACGGTGCTAATGATGTAATTTTTTTATTATTAGTTATTTATTTGTTATTTTCAACATGGGGAAAGGGAAGTGATTTGAATGATTATATTTTTAAAAACTTCTTTTCACTTCTTTTTTAAGTCCCCTAGGGGACTTTACCATGTAATCGTCAGATCGGTTGTCCCATAAAATGTGATGAATTACCATTGCAGCCTCTGGGAGATTCCCTATGCTCCATAGAAACAGCTGTGGCAAACCTCAGAACATTTAGAAGGCCTGGGGCTGCCACAGCAAATGATAGTCTCTCTCGATCTCTGCGCAGGAGAGCCATTCAGGCCCTGGAAGTGCAGTGCTCCCAGGGAAAAACCTCTCAGATGCTATGGTCACAATTGATCACTGCATCTGAGAAATTAAATGTCAATGATTTGCATTATCACTGATCACAGACATTGCCTCCAGATCTGTGCTGTGTAAAACAGCAGGCACCAGACGGCTATAGTGGAGTTCAAATTGAGTGTGTTATGACCATAGATGTGTATAGCGGATAGGGGACGCCATAGCAAAAATCAAAATAATAAGCTGTCCCATAAAATAGTTCTTGACTACTCTACCATAGTCCCTAGTAGGAGAGATCAATGGTGTGCCCTCAACCAGTTTTCTAATGTGGAGTTTTGCAGCCTTGTAGATTCACTCTGAATCGGAACAAGATTGAATCTTTTAACAGTGCCCATATTTTGACAAACATCTGTTCGTTCTAGCCCCCTGTAAACATGCTTCATTGGCTGAGCCAAGTGTGCATGTGTTTTCAGTGGGGAGACGGAAGTAAGCCACTGCCAGACACCTCTGCCAGCTACTTATCTCCTTTGAGAACAAAATGATCGGCTGTCAAAATTCAACATGCCTGATCCTTCTTTCCTTGACATCATCTTTAGGGGGATAGTCAGCATACCCCCATACATGTAAGATAGTCATCTGGTTTGGCA
>NC_053394.1:131776771-131800796 GCF_905171765.1 Bufo bufo | reverse complement strand
TGATATCCAATGACCATGCAATCTACCTTCAGCCACATACTTACTTGTTCTTTTTTGTACGCTAAATGCATAATTTTTGGGGCCTTTACTCCACTGGACTGCTGTAAAATTGATATCCAATGACTGTGTAATCTTCCTCAAGCCCCATACTTGTTCTTTTATGTACGCTGAATGCATAATTTTTGGGGCCTGTAGTCCACTGGCCTGCTGGAAAATTTATATCCATTGACCGTGTAATCTACCTTCAGCCACATACTTACTTGTTCTTTTATGTACGCTGAATGCATAATTTTTGGGGCCTGTAGTCCACTGGCCTGCTGTAAAATTGATATCCAATGACCGTGTTATCTACCTCCAGTTACATACTTACTTGTTCTTTTCTTTACACTGAATGCATAATTTTAGGGGCCTGAAGTACACTGGCCTGCTGTAAAATTGATATCCAATGACTATGTAATCTACCTCTAGCCACATACTTACTTGATCTTTTCTGTACGGTTCATGAATAATTGTTGCGGCCTCGGAGGAATTCAACACAAATTGACGACCATGTGTTATCGAATTTTAACTATTATCATTAGGTTTTTTTTCAAGAGGGAGGACTTCGTTAGCCATGTTTTTAATCCAATTTTATATTTTTAGTTCTTTTAAACATATGTATTTGACCTGTATTTGTAATCTACCTTCAGCCACATACTTACTTGTTCTTTTTTGTACGCTGAATCCATAATTTTTGGGGCCTGTAGTCCACTGGCCTGCTTTAAAATTGATATCCAATGACCGTGCAATCTACCTTCAGCCACATACTTACTTGTTCTTTTTTGTACGCTGAATGCATAATTTTTGGGTCCTTTACTCCACTGGCCTGCTGTAAAATTGATATCCAATGACTGTGTAATCTACCTCCAGCCACATATTTGTTCTTTTATGTATGTTGAATGCATAATTTTTGGGGCCTGTAGTCTACTGGCCTGCTGGAAAATTTAAATCCATTGACCGTGTAATCTACCTCCAGCTACATACTTACTTGTTCTTTTCTGTACGCTGAATGCATAATTTTTGGGGCCTGTAGTACACTGGCCTGCTGTAAAATTGATATCCAATGACCGTGTAATCTACCTCCAGCTACATACATACTTGTTCATTTATGTACGCTGAATGCATAATTTTTGGGGCCTGTAGTCTACCGGCCTGCTGTAAAATTTATATCCAATGACCGTGCAATCTACCTCCAGCCACATAATGACTTGTTCTTTTCTGTACGCTGAATGCATAATTTTTGACCTGTATTTGTACTGGCCTGCAGTCAAATTTATATCCATTGACTGCAGAGAATTTCCCTTTAAGATGCATAAAAATGTCCACTGATTAAGATACTTATTTTTTGTTGGAATTTTTGTCATTGATCCCCCTCTAGTATGTCACTGTCCATGTTGTGGGACTATTTGTACACTTCTACAAAGTATTTGGTGGCTGCAAATATGAGCGGAAGGTTTTTCAGGTTTGCCTGCCATTAAAGTGAATAGGGCCCACCTCGAACTTGCGGTTCGCGAACATTTGATAGCATTCTTGCGTTTGCGAACCGTCCCGGCCGATGTTGGTCCATCAGAGTTTTCTCCAATCCGATGGTATATTTTAACTTGAAGCGTCCCCATAACCATGGGAACACCTCTATGTTAGAATATACCATTGGATTTGAGTTAGATCGTGAAAACTTATATCCGACAGAATATTCTAACACAGAGGCGTTCCCATAGTGATGGGGACGCTTCAAGTTAGAATATACTACGAACTGTGTACATGACTGCCCCCTGCTGCCTGGCAGCACCCGATCTCTTACAGGGGGCTGTGATCCGCACAATTAACCCCTCAGGTGCCGTACCTCAGGTGCCGTGGGCCCCCCTCCCTCCCCTGTATTACTGTACATTCATTGGTGGCCAGTGGGCCCCCCCTCCCTCCCCCTCCTAATTAAACCCCCCATTATTGGTAGGGGGGGATTTTAATTAGGAGGGGGAGGGAGGGGGGGCCCACTGGCCACCAATGAATGTACAGTAATGGGGGGGGGGGGGGGGGGGCCCACTGGCCCCCAATGAATGTACAGTAATACAGGGGAGGAAGGGGGGCCGCACTGGCCACCAATGAGTTAAATACAGGGGAGGGAGGGGGGCACACTGGCCACCAATTAATGTACAGTAATACAGGGGAGGGAGGGGGGGCCGCACTGGCCACCAATGAGTTAAATACAGGGGAGGGAGGGGGGGCCGCACTGGCGACCAATGAATTTAAAACTGGGGAGGGGGGGTGCCCCCTCCTGCCTGGCAGCACCTGATCTCTTACAGGGGGCTATGATACGCACAATTCACCCCTCAGGTGCCAGACCTGAGGGGTTAATTGTGCGTATCATAGCCCCCTGTAAGAGATCAGGTGCTGCCAGGCAGCAGGGGGCAGTCATGTACACAGTTCGTAGTATATTCTAACTTGAAGCGTCCCCATCACTATGGGAACGCCTCTGTGTTAGAATATACTGTCGGATCTGAGTTTTCACGAAGTTTGGCCCAAAGCCAAGTGAAAACTCGAAGTGAAAACTCAGCTCTGAAAAAGCTTTTATGCAGACGGATCGGCGGATCCGTCTGTGTGAAAGTAGCCTATGGCCACGGATCACGGACGCGGATGCCAATCTTGTATGCATCCGTGTTTTTTCACGGACCCATTGACTTGAATGGGTCCGTGAACCGTTGTCCATCAAAAAAATAGGACAGGTAATATTTTTTTGACGGACAGGAAACACGGATCATGGCCGCGGATGAACAACGGTGCACTTTCCGAGTTTTCAACGGACCCATTGAAAGTCAATGGGTCCGCAGAAAATCACGGAAAACTAAACAACGGCCACGGATGCACACAACGGTCGTGTGCATGAGGCCTTACTCTGTGTGCATTCCGTTTCCATATGTCAGTATTTCCGTTCCGCAAAAAAATAGAACATGTCCTATTATTGTCTGCATTACGGACGAGGATAGTACTCTTCTATCAAGGGCCAGCTGCTCCGTTCCACAAAATACGGAACGCACGTGGATGTCATCCGTATTTTTTGCGAATCCTTTTTTTGCGGACCACAAAATACATACAGTCGTGTGCATGAGGGCTTAGACAGTTAACCCTTTGTGACACAACGGCTCAATATTTTTAATAAAAAACAATTGAAAAAAATGATTTTTAGCCTAAAATGTGTAAAATGCAATCATAAAAAAATATTTGCCTCCAAAGATGTACATAGCCTTTAAGCATTGTAAAGCATAGCATAAAAAGGCCAGTCTTTGGTAAATTACCCCCTCTATGCTTTAATTCAGGAACCTTGGTAGTTTTAGGGCTCTTTCACACTTGCGTTCTTTTCTTCCGGCATAGAGTTCCGTCGTCGGGGCTCTATGCCGGAAGAATCCTGATCAGGATTATCCCCATGCATTCTGAATGGAGAGAAATCCGTTCAGGATGCATCAGGATGCCTTCAGTTCCGGAACGGAACGTTTTTTGGCCGGAGAAAATACCGCAGCATGCTGCGCTTTTTGCTCCGGCCAAAAATCCTGAACACTTGCCGCAAGGCCGGATCCGGAATTAATGCCCATTGAAAGGCATTAATCCGGATCCGGCCTTAAGCTAAACGTCGTTTCGCCGCATTGCCGGATCCGATGTTTAGCTTTTTCTGAATGGTTACCATGGCTGCCAAGACGCTAAAGTCCTGTCAGCCATGGTAAAGTGTAGTGGGGAGCGGGGGAGCAGTATACTTACCGTCCGTGCGGCTCCCCGGGCGCTCCAGAGTGACGTCAGGGCGCCCCACGCTCATGGATGACGTGTCGCATGGATCACGTCATCCATGCGCATGGGGCGCTCTGACGTCATTCTGGAGCGCCCCGGGAGCCGCACGGACTGTAAGTATACTGCTCCCCCGCTCCCCACTACTACTATGGCAGCCAGGACTTTAATAGCGTCCTGGGTGCCATAGTAACACTGAACGCATTTTGAAGACGGATCCGTCTTCAAATGCTTTCAGTTCACTTGCGTTTTTCCGGCGTGTAATTCCGGCAAATCGAGTACACGCCGAATCCAGACAACGCAAGTGTGAAAGAGCCCTCAATTTAAGCATTTAAGCAAGTTTTAATGTAGGAGGTTTAACCCCTTAATGACCGGGCCATTTTGCATAATTTTCAGGCGCTGTGTCACATTTGAAGGTACCCTGAGGTACCCCACAGTGGAAACCCCCCAAAAAGTGATCCTATTTTGGAAACTACAACCCCCAAGGAACTTTTCAAGGGGTGTAGTGAGCACTTTGGCCCAATATACTTTTCATTGAATTAGAAAACCTTGCCTATAAAAAAAAAAAAAATTACATATTTTACTGAAAAATTTCACTTTAGGCCCAAGTTTTTCATTGTCACAAGGGGCAACAGGAGAAAATCACCACAAAATTTGTTACCCATTTCTCCTGAATACAGCAACACCCCATATGTGGTTGTCGACTGCTGCATAGGCACACGTCAGAGCTTAGAACAGATGGAGTACGATATGATTTTTGGAGGGCAGATTTCACTGGAATAATTTTCAGGCGCTGTGTCGCATTTTAAGTTAGTACAAAAAAAAGATATCTAATGTCAGTGGTGGTGAAGGTGACGATGATGACGTGTCGATGGACGTCACATGGGTGCCCACAAGAGAGGAAAAGAAGGGGAGTTCAGAGGAAGAGACGGAGCAGCAGATAGGGAGGAGAAAGAGGAGAAGCAAGCAGAACTTACAGTGCACAGGAGTCAAAAAGAAGACTGCTAATGTATCTGGAACGAGCAATCCACCATGCAAGGTCACATCTGGCGCTCCCAGGACGTCGACACATGGATCCGCAGTGTGGGCTTTTTTTTAACGTGTCCGCTGCTGACAATAGTGCTGCCATCTGCAGCCTGTGCTCTCAATGAATAAGTCGCGGTAAGTCCAACACTCACCTAGGGATGACCGCCTTAAGAAGGCACCTGGCCTCCTATCACCGAACCCAGTGGGAGCAATACCGTCAGAAACCACAAAGCCACACTCCCGGCGCTCCACGTCCTGCCTCTTCTCCTCTCTCCTCCCATTTGTCCTTTACTCCACCTTCCACTGTGCCGTAGTCGCGTTCATCTGGCAAAAGGCAGGCTTCCGTGGCCCAAATGTTCGAGCGAAAAAAGATGATGACACCGGATAACCCTCTTGCCCAATGGCTGACCGTTGGCTTGTCGGAACTGCTAGCCCGCCAACTACTGCCATATAAACTGGTGGACTCTGAGGCCTTTAGAAAATTTGTGGCCATTGGCAAACCGCAATGGAAGGTCCCAGGAAGGAAATATTTCTCCCAGAAGGGCATCCCTTCAGCGGCAGTGAATGCATCTCTGGCACACAGTGTCGGTGCCAAGATACATCTGACCACAGACATGTGGTCTAGCAAACACGGGCAGGGAAGGTACATAACTTTTACTCCCCACTGGGTGAACCTTCTGACGGCCGTCAAGCATTCAACCCGTGGCACCCGTGTGGATTTGGTGTTACCGCTACGGATTGCATGCAGGCCTGCCTCTTCTCCTCCTTCTACTCCCTCCTCCTTCTCCTCATTGGCGGACTCCTTCTTTTCCACTGCTACCGCCTCTTCCGCTGCGCCCCCCAAAACTTATTCGACGTGCCAGGTGAGACGTTGCCATGCTGTTGTGCTTGGAAGCCAAGAGCCACACTGGTCCTGTACTCCTTTCAGCTTTGCGGTCACAGGCCGATCAGTGGATAACCCCGCTCAGTTGGCAAAGTGGTGTGCGACAGCGGTGCCAAACTGCTGAGCGCGCTGAGATAGGGCAAAATGACACACATGCCTTGCATGGCACACGTCCTGAACTTATTCGTGCAGTGATTCGTTGCCAAATACCCCGACGTCTTACAGCAGGAAAATCTCTGGCCATTTTAGAAGATCTTACACGGCCATGGCTCGCCTTGCTGACGTTCAGCGGTGACACCACCTGCATGTCAGACGTCTGATCTGTGACTGCTCGACGCGAAGGAACTCCACCTTGTACAGTCGGGTCCATAAATATTGGGACAGCAACACAATTCTAACATTTTTGGCTCTATACACCACCACAATGGATTTGAAAGGAAACAAAGATGTGCTTTAACTGCAGAATCTCAGCTTTAATTTGAGGGTATTTACATCCAAATCAGGTGAATGGTATAGGAATTACAACAGTTTGCATATGTGCCTCCGACTTGTTAAGTGACCAAAAGTAATGGGACAATTGGCTTCTCAGCTGTTCCATGGCCAGGTGTGTGTTATTCCCTCATTATCCCAATTACAATGGGCGGATAAAAGGTCCAGAGTTCATTTCAAGTGTGCTATTTGCATTTGGAATCTGTTGCTGTCAACTCTCAAGATGAGATCCAAAGAGCTGTCACTATCAGTGAAGCAAGCCATCATTAGACTGTACCTGCTTGATAGGCTGCTCCAGCAGAAACGTGCAGTTAACGACTACCTGTACGAACTCAGCGGCAGGACAGGTTCTGCGCGACGCATGCAGACTTCTTTCTGGAGCGTGCATTGCATCGTGTCATTGATCAAGCCGTCGAGGAGCAGGAAGATGAGGAAGTCGCAATGCTGGATGAATTCCCAGGTGGGCTATTACATCTGAGACAAGTCAACAGAAGTCTGAAGAGGAGTCAGAGGAGGATGGTGCCGGGGTGGAGGAGAGACACGTGGTCGTCACAGGTGTTGAATTCCTTAGAGGCCCAAAACATTAAGCATTCAACGGACAGAAAAGGCCTTTTATGCCGCTGTATTTACCTAAGACAGGGACCAATATTTGTTCTGGGTGGTGGCGGATATTTGTGCGCTGTCATTAGGAAATTCTATTAAACGTGGTCAACTCGTCACATGTGTTGAATTCCTCCGAGATCCATGCCTTATTCATTTTTTAGAAATGTGAGGTCGTGAGCTAGGCGAGTGCGCTTATTGGTTATTAGGGTTCTTTTCAAGAGGGAGGATTTTGTTAGCCATGTTTTTAATCTAATTTTATACAAACCGGATTCCAAAAAAGTTGGGACACTAAACAAATTGTGAATAAAAACTGAATGCAATGATGTGGAGATGGCAAATGTCAATATTTTATTTGTATCAGAACGTAGATGACAGATCAAACGTTTAATCCGAGTAAATGTATAATTTTAAAGGAAAAATACGTTGATTCAAATTTTTACGGTGTCAACAAATCCCAAAAAAGTTGGGACAAGTAGCAATAAGAAGCTGGAAAAAGTAAATTTGAGCATAACGAAGAGCTGGAAGACCAATTAACACTAATTAGGTCAATTGGCAACATGATTGGGTATAAAAAGAGCTTCTCAGAGTGGCAGTGTCTCTCAGAAGCCAAGATGGGTAGAGGATCACCAATTCCCACAATGTTGCGCAGAAAGATAGTGGAGCAATATCAGAAAGGTGTTACCCAGCGAAAAATTGCAAAGACTTTGCATCTATCATCATCAACTGTGCATAACATCATCTGAAGATTCAGAGAATCTGGAACAATCTCTGTGCGTAAGGGTCAAGGCCGTAAAACCATACTGGATGCCCGTGATCTCCGGGCCCTTAAACGACACTGCACCACAAACAGGAATGCTACTGTAAAGGAAATCACAGAATGGGCTCAGGAATACTTCCAGAAACCATTGTCAGTGAACACAATCCACCGTGCCATGCGCCGTTGCCAGCTGAAACTCTACAGTGCAAAGAAGAAGCCATTTCTAAGCAAGATCCACAAGCGCAGGCGTTTTCACTGGGCCAGGGATCATTTAAAATGGAGTGTGGCAAAATGGAAGACTGTTCTGTGGTCAGACGAGTCACGATTCGAAGTTCTTTTTGGAAATCTGGGACGCCATGTCATCCGGACCAAAGAGGACAAGGACAACCCAAGTTGTTATCAACGCTCAGTTCAGAAGCCTGCATCTCTGATGGTATGGGGTTGTATGAGTGCGTGTGGCATGGGCAGCTTGCATGTCTGGAAAGGCACCATCAATGCAGAAAAATATATTCAGGTTCTAGAACAACATATGCTCCCATCCAGATGTCATCTCTTTCAGGGAAGACCCTGCATTTTTCAACAAGATAATGCCAGACTACATTCTGCATCAATCACAACATCATGGCTGCGTAGGAGAAGGATCTGGGTACTGAAATGGCCAGTCTGCAGTCCAGATCTTTCACCTATAGAGAACATTTGGCGCATCATAAAGAGGAAGGTGCAACAAAGAAGGCCCAAGACGATTGAACAGTTAGAGGCCTGTATTAGACAAGAATGGGAGAGCATTCCTATTTCTAAACTTGAGAAACTGGTCTCCTCGGTCCCCAGACGTCTGTTGAGTGTTGTAAGAAGGGGAGATGCCACATAGTGGTGAAAATGGCCTTGTCCCAACTTTTTGGGGATTTGTTGACACCATGAAATTCTGATTCAACATATTTTTCCCTTAAAATGGTACATTTTCTGAGTTTAAACTTTTGTTCCGTGATTTATGTTCTATTCTGAATAAAATATTAGAAGTTGGCACCTCCACATCATTGCATTCAGTTTTTATTCACGATTTGTATAGTGTCCCAACTTTTTTGGAATCCGGTTTGTATTTTTAGTTCTTTTAAACATATGTATTTGACCTGTATTTGTAATCTACCTTCAGCCACATACTTACTTGTTCTTTTTTGTACGCTGAATGCATAATTTTTGGGGCCTTTAGTCCACTGGCCTGCTGCAAAATTGATATCCAATGACCGTGTAATCTACCTTCAGCCACATACTTACTTGTTCTTTTATGTACGCTGAATGCATAATTTTTGGGGCCTGTAGTACACTGGCCTGCTGTAAAATTTATATTCAATGACTGTGTAATCTTCCCCCAGCCACATACTTGTTCTTTTTTGTACGCTGAATGCAAAATATTTGGGGCCTGTAGTCCACTGGCCTGCTGTAAAATTGATATCCAATGACCATGTAATCTACCTTCAGCCACATACTTGTTCTTTTTTGTACGCTAAATGCATAATTTTTGGGGCCTTTACTCCACTGGCCTGCTGTAAAATTGATATCCAATGACTGTGTAATCTTCCTCCAGCCCCATACTTGTTCTTTTATGTACGCTGAATGCATAATTTTTGGGGCCTGTAGTCCACTGGCCTGCTGTAAAATTGATATCCAATAACCGTGTAATCTACCTTCAGCCACATACTTACTTGTTCTTTTTTGTACACTGAATGCATAATTTTTGGGGCCTTTAGTCCACTGGCCTGCTGTAAAATTGATATCCAATGACCGTGCAATCTACCTCCAGCCACATACTTACTTGTTCTTTTATGTACGCTGAATGCATACCTTTTGGGGCCTGTAGTCCACTGCCCTGCTGTAAAATTGATATCCAATGACCATGTAATCTTCCTCCAGCCCCATACTTGTTCTTTTATGTACGCTGAATGCATAATTTTTGGGGCCTGTAGTCCACTGGCCTGCTGTAAAATTGATATCCAATTACCGTGTTATCTACCTCCAGCTACATACTTAGTTGTTCTTTTCTGTACACTAAATGCATAATTTTAGGGGCCTGTAGTACACTGGCCTGCTGTAAAATTGATATCCAATGACTATGTAATCTACCTTCAGCCACATACTTACTTGTTCTTTTATGTACGCTGAATGCATAATTTTTGGGGCCTGTAGTCCACTGCCCTGCTGTAAAATTGATATCCAATGACCATGCAATCTACCTTCAGCCACATACTTACTTGTTCTTTTTTGTACGCTAAATGCATAATTTTTGGGGCCTTTACTCCACTGGACTGCTGTAAAATTGATATCCAATGACCGTGTAATCTTCCTCAAGCCCCATACTTGTTCTTTTATGTACGCTGAATGCATAATTTTTGGGGCCTGTAGTCCACTGGCCTGCTGGAAAATTTATATCCATTGACCGTGTAATCTACCTTCAGCCACATACTTACTTGTTCTTTTATGTACGCTGAATGCATAATTTTTGGGGCCTGTAGTCCACTGGCCTGCTGTAAAATTGATATCCAATGACCGTGTTATCTACCTCCAGTTACATACTTACTTGTTCTTTTCTTTACACTGAATGCATAATTTTAGGGGCCTGAAGTACACTGGCCTGCTGTAAAATTGATATCCAATGACTATGTAATCTACCTCTAGCCACATACTTACTTGATCTTTTCTGTACGGTTCATGAATAATTGTTGCGGCCTCGGAGGAATTCAACACAAATTGACGACCATGTGTTATCGAATTTTAACTATTATCATTAGGTTTTTTTTCAAGAGGGAGGACTTCGTTAGCCATGTTTTTAATCCAATTTTATATTTTTAGTTCTTTTAAACATATGTATTTGACCTGTATTTGTAATCTACCTTCAGCCACATACTTACTTGTTCTTTTTTGTACGCTGAATCCATAATTTTTGGGGCCTGTAGTCCACTGGCCTGCTTTAAAATTGATATCCAATGACCGTGCAATCTACCTTCAGCCACATACTTACTTGTTCTTTTTTGTACGCTGAATGCATAATTTTTGGGTCCTTTACTCCACTGGCCTGCTGTAAAATTGATATCCAATGACTGTGTAATCTACCTCCAGCCACATATTTGTTCTTTTATGTATGTTGAATGCATAATTTTTGGGGCCTGTAGTCTACTGGCCTGCTGGAAAATTTAAATCCATTGACCGTGTAATCTACCTCCAGCTACATACTTACTTGTTCTTTTCTGTACGCTGAATGCATAATTTTTGGGGCCTGTAGTACACTGGCCTGCTGTAAAATTGATATCCAATGACCGTGTAATCTACCTCCAGCTACATACATACTTGTTCATTTATGTACGCTGAATGCATAATTTTTGGGGCCTGTAGTCTACCGGCCTGCTGTAAAATTTATATCCAATGACCGTGCAATCTACCTCCAGCCACATAATGACTTGTTCTTTTCTGTACGCTGAATGCATAATTTTTGACCTGTATTTGTACTGGCCTGCAGTCAAATTTATATCCATTGACCGCAGAGAATTTCCCTTTAAGATGCATAAAAATGTCCACTGATTAAGATACTTATTTTTTGTTGGAATTTTTGTCATTGATCCCCCTCTAGTATGTCACTGTCCATGTTGTGGGACTATTTGTACACTTCTACAAAGTATTTGGTGGCTGCAAATATGAGCGGAAGGTTTTTCAGGTTTGCCTGCCATTAAAGTGAATAGGGCCCACCTCGAACTTGCGGTTCGCGAACATTTGATAGCATTCTTGCGTTTGCGAACCGTCCCGGCCGATGTTGGTCCATCAGAGTTTTCTCCAATCCGATGGTATATTTTAACTTGAAGCGTCCCCATAACCATGGGAACACCTCTATGTTAGAATATACCATTGGATTTGAGTTAGATCGTGAAAACTTATATCCGACAGAATATTCTAACACAGAGGCGTTCCCATAGTGATGGGGACGCTTCAAGTTAGAATATACTACGAACTGTGTACATGACTGCCCCCTGCTGCCTGGCAGCACCCGATCTCTTACAGGGGGCTGTGATCCGCACAATTAACCCCTCAGGTGCCGTACCTCAGGTGCCGTGGGCCCCCCTCCCTCCCCTGTATTACTGTACATTCATTGGTGCCCAGTGGGCCCCCCCTCCCTTCCCCTCCTAATTAAACCCCCCATTATTGGTAGGGGGGGATTTTAATTAGGAGGGGGAGGGAGGGGGGGCCCACTGGCCACCAATGAATGTACAGTAATGCAGGGGAGGGAGGGGGGGCCCACTGGCCCCCAATGAATGTACAGTAATACAGGGGAGGAAGGGGGGCCGCACTGGCCACCAATGAGTTAAATACAGGGGAGGGAGGGGGGCACACTGGCCACCAATTAATGTACAGTAATACAGGGGGGGGAGGGGGGGCCGCACTGGCCACCAATGAGTTAAATACAGGGGAGGGAGGGGGGGCCGCACTGGCCACCAATGAATTTAAAACTGGGGAGGGGGGGTGCCCCCTCCTGCCTGGCAGCACCCGATCTCTTACAGGGGGCTGTGATCCGCACAATTAACCCCTCAGGTGCCGGACCTGAGGGGTTAATTGTGCGTATCATAGCCCCCTGTAAGAGATCAGGTGCTGCCAGGCAGCAGGGGGCAGTCATGTACACAGTTCGTAGTATATTCTAACTTGAAGCGTCCCCATCACTATGGGAACGCCTCTGTGTTAGAATATACTGTCGGATCTGAGTTTTCACGAAGTTTGGCCCAAAGCCAAGTGAAAACTCGAAGTGAAAACTCAGCTCTGAAAAAGCTTTTATGCAGACGGATCGGCGGATCCGTCTGTGTGAAAGTAGCCTATGGCCACGGATCACGGACGCGGATGCCAATCTTGTATGCATCCGTGTTTTTTCACGGACCCATTGACTTGAATGGGTCCGTGAACCGTTGTCCATCAAAAAAATAGGACAGGTAATATTTTTTTGACGGACAGGAAACACGGATCATGGCCGCGGATGAACAACGGTGCACTTTCCGAGTTTTCAACGGACCCATTGAAAGTCAATGGGTCCGCAGAAAATCACGGAAAACTAAACAACGGCCACGGATGCACACAACGGTCGTGTGCATGAGGCCTTACTCTGTGTGCATTCCGTTTCCATATGTCAGTATTTCCGTTCCGCAAAAAAATAGAACATGTCCTATTATTGTCTGCATTACGGACGAGGATAGTACTCTTCTATCAAGGGCCAGCTGCTCCGTTCCACAAAATACGGAACGCACGTGGATGTCATCCGTATTTTTTGCGAATCCTTTTTTTGCGGACCACAAAATACATACAGTCGTGTGCATGAGGGCTTAGACAGTTAACCCTTTGTGACACAACGGCTCAATATTTTTAATAAAAAACAATTGAAAAAAATGATTTTTAGCCTAAAATGTGTAAAATGCAATCATAAAAAAATATTTGCCTCCAAAGATGTACATAGCCTTTAAGCATTGTAAAGCATAGCATAAAAAGGCCAGTCTTTGGTAAATTACCCCCTCTATGCTTTAATTCAGGAACCTTGGTAGTTTTAGGGCTCTTTCACACTTGCGTTCTTTTCTTCCGGCATAGAGTTCCGTCGTCGGGGCTCTATGCCGGAAGAATCCTGATCAGGATTATCCCCATGCATTCTGAATGGAGAGAAATCCGTTCAGGATGCATCAGGATGCCTTCAGTTCCGGAACGGAACGTTTTTTGGCCGGAGAAAATACCGCAGCATGCTGCGCTTTTTGCTCCGGCCAAAAATCCTGAACACTTGCCGCAAGGCCGGATCCGGAATTAATGCCCATTGAAAGGCATTAATCCGGATCCGGCCTTAAGCTAAACGTCGTTTCGCCGCATTGCCGGATCCGATGTTTAGCTTTTTCTGAATGGTTACCATGGCTGCCAAGACGCTAAAGTCCTGTCAGCCATGGTAAAGTGTAGTGGGGAGCGGGGGAGCAGTATACTTACCGTCCGTGCGGCTCCCCGGGCGCTCCAGAGTGACGTCAGGGCGCCCCACGCTCATGGATGACGTGTCGCATGGATCACGTCATCCATGCGCATGGGGCGCTCTGACGTCATTCTGGAGCGCCCCGGGAGCCGCACGGACTGTAAGTATACTGCTCCCCCGCTCCCCACTACTACTATGGCAGCCAGGACTTTAATAGCGTCCTGGGTGCCATAGTAACACTGAACGCATTTTGAAGACGGATCCGTCTTCAAATGCTTTCAGTTCACTTGCGTTTTTCCGGCGTGTAATTCCGGCAAATCGAGTACACGCCGAATCCAGACAACGCAAGTGTGAAAGAGCCCTCAATTTAAGCATTTAAGCAAGTTTTAATGTAGGAGGTTTAACCCCTTAATGACCGGGCCATTTTGCATAATTTTCAGGCGCTGTGTCACATTTGAAGGTACCCTGAGGTACCCCACAGTGGAAACCCCCCAAAAAGTGATCCTATTTTGGAAACTACAACCCCCAAGGAACTTTTCAAGGGGTGTAGTGAGCACTTTGGCCCAATATACTTTTCATTGAATTAGAAAACCTTGCCTATAAAAAAAAAAAAAATTACATATTTTACTGAAAAATTTCACTTTAGGCCCAAGTTTTTCATTGTCACAAGGGGCAACAGGAGAAAATCACCACAAAATTTGTTACCCATTTCTCCTGAATACAGCAACACCCCATATGTGGTTGTCGACTGCTGCATAGGCACACGTCAGAGCTTAGAACAGATGGAGTACGATATGATTTTTGGAGGGCAGATTTCACTGGAATAATTTTCAGGCGCTGTGTCGCATTTTAAGTTAGTACAAAAAAAAGATATCTAATGTCAGTGGTGGTGAAGGTGACGATGATGACGTGTCGATGGACGTCACATGGGTGCCCACAAGAGAGGAAAAGAAGGGGAGTTCAGAGGAAGAGACGGAGCAGCAGATAGGGAGGAGAAAGAGGAGAAGCAAGCAGAACTTACAGTGCACAGGAGTCAAAAAGAAGACTGCTAATGTATCTGGAACGAGCAATCCACCATGCAAGGTCACATCTGGCGCTCCCAGGACGTCGACACATGGATCCGCAGTGTGGGCTTTTTTTTAACGTGTCCGCTGCTGACAATAGTGCTGCCATCTGCAGCCTGTGCTCTCAATGAATAAGTCGCGGTAAGTCCAACACTCACCTAGGGATGACCGCCTTAAGAAGGCACCTGGCCTCCTATCACCGAACCCAGTGGGAGCAATACCGTCAGAAACCACAAAGCCACACTCCCGGCGCTCCACGTCCTGCCTCTTCTCCTCTCTCCTCCCATTTGTCCTTTACTCCACCTTCCACTGTGCCGTAGTCGCGTTCATCTGGCAAAAGGCAGGCTTCCGTGGCCCAAATGTTCGAGCGAAAAAAGATGATGACACCGGATAACCCTCTTGCCCAATGGCTGACCGTTGGCTTGTCGGAACTGCTAGCCCGCCAACTACTGCCATATAAACTGGTGGACTCTGAGGCCTTTAGAAAATTTGTGGCCATTGGCAAACCGCAATGGAAGGTCCCAGGAAGGAAATATTTCTCCCAGAAGGGCATCCCTTCAGCGGCAGTGAATGCATCTCTGGCACACAGTGTCGGTGCCAAGATACATCTGACCACAGACATGTGGTCTAGCAAACACGGGCAGGGAAGGTACATAACTTTTACTCCCCACTGGGTGAACCTTCTGACGGCCGTCAAGCATTCAACCCGTGGCACCCGTGTGGATTTGGTGTTACCGCTACGGATTGCATGCAGGCCTGCCTCTTCTCCTCCTTCTACTCCCTCCTCCTTCTCCTCATTGGCGGACTCCTTCTTTTCCACTGCTACCGCCTCTTCCGCTGCGCCCCCCAAAACTTATTCGACGTGCCAGGTGAGACGTTGCCATGCTGTTGTGCTTGGAAGCCAAGAGCCACACTGGTCCTGTACTCCTTTCAGCTTTGCGGTCACAGGCCGATCAGTGGATAACCCCGCTCAGTTGGCAAAGTGGTGTGCGACAGCGGTGCCAAACTGCTGAGCGCGCTGAGATAGGGCAAAATGACACACATGCCTTGCATGGCACACGTCCTGAACTTATTCGTGCAGTGATTCGTTGCCAAATACCCCGACGTCTTACAGCAGGAAAATCTCTGGCCATTTTAGAAGATCTTACACGGCCATGGCTCGCCTTGCTGACGTTCAGCGGTGACACCACCTGCATGTCAGACGTCTGATCTGTGACTGCTCGACGCGAAGGAACTCCACCTTGTACAGTCGGGTCCATAAATATTGGGACAGCAACACAATTCTAACATTTTTGGCTCTATACACCACCACAATGGATTTGAAAGGAAACAAAGATGTGCTTTAACTGCAGAATCTCAGCTTTAATTTGAGGGTATTTACATCCAAATCAGGTGAATGGTATAGGAATTACAACAGTTTGCATATGTGCCTCCGACTTGTTAAGTGACCAAAAGTAATGGGACAATTGGCTTCTCAGCTGTTCCATGGCCAGGTGTGTGTTATTCCCTCATTATCCCAATTACAATGGGCGGATAAAAGGTCCAGAGTTCATTTCAAGTGTGCTATTTGCATTTGGAATCTGTTGCTGTCAACTCTCAAGATGAGATCCAAAGAGCTGTCACTATCAGTGAAGCAAGCCATCATTAGACTGTACCTGCTTGATAGGCTGCTCCAGCAGAAACGTGCAGTTAACGACTACCTGTACGAACTCAGCGGCAGGACAGGTTCTGCGCGACGCATGCAGACTTCTTTCTGGAGCGTGCATTGCATCGTGTCATTGATCAAGCCGTCGAGGAGCAGGAAGATGAGGAAGTCGCAATGCTGGATGAATTCCCAGGTGGGCTATTACATCTGAGACAAGTCAACAGAAGTCTGAAGAGGAGTCAGAGGAGGATGGTGCCGGGGTGGAGGAGAGACACGTGGTCGTCACAGGTGTTGAATTCCTTAGAGGCCCAAAACATTAAGCATTCAACGGACAGAAAAGGCCTTTTATGCCGCTGTATTTACCTAAGACAGGGACCAATATTTGTTCTGGGTGGTGGCGGATATTTGTGCGCTGTCATTAGGAAATTCTATTAAACGTGGTCAACTCGTCACATGTGTTGAATTCCTCCGAGATCCATGCCTTATTCATTTTTTAGAAATGTGAGGTCGTGAGCTAGGCGAGTGCGCTTATTGGTTATTAGGGTTCTTTTCAAGAGGGAGGATTTTGTTAGCCATGTTTTTAATCTAATTTTATACAAACCGGATTCCAAAAAAGTTGGGACACTAAACAAATTGTGAATAAAAACTGAATGCAATGATGTGGAGATGGCAAATGTCAATATTTTATTTGTATCAGAACGTAGATGACAGATCAAACGTTTAATCCGAGTAAATGTATAATTTTAAAGGAAAAATACGTTGATTCAAATTTTTACGGTGTCAACAAATCCCAAAAAAGTTGGGACAAGTAGCAATAAGAAGCTGGAAAAAGTAAATTTGAGCATAACGAAGAGCTGGAAGACCAATTAACACTAATTAGGTCAATTGGCAACATGATTGGGTATAAAAAGAGCTTCTCAGAGTGGCAGTGTCTCTCAGAAGCCAAGATGGGTAGAGGATCACCAATTCCCACAATGTTGCGCAGAAAGATAGTGGAGCAATATCAGAAAGGTGTTACCCAGCGAAAAATTGCAAAGACTTTGCATCTATCATCATCAACTGTGCATAACATCATCTGAAGATTCAGAGAATCTGGAACAATCTCTGTGCGTAAGGGTCAAGGCCGTAAAACCATACTGGATGCCCGTGATCTCCGGGCCCTTAAACGACACTGCACCACAAACAGGAATGCTACTGTAAAGGAAATCACAGAATGGGCTCAGGAATACTTCCAGAAACCATTGTCAGTGAACACAATCCACCGTGCCATGCGCCGTTGCCAGCTGAAACTCTACAGTGCAAAGAAGAAGCCATTTCTAAGCAAGATCCACAAGCGCAGGCGTTTTCACTGGGCCAGGGATCATTTAAAATGGAGTGTGGCAAAATGGAAGACTGTTCTGTGGTCAGACGAGTCACGATTCGAAGTTCTTTTTGGAAATCTGGGACGCCATGTCATCCGGACCAAAGAGGACAAGGACAACCCAAGTTGTTATCAACGCTCAGTTCAGAAGCCTGCATCTCTGATGGTATGGGGTTGTATGAGTGCGTGTGGCATGGGCAGCTTGCATGTCTGGAAAGGCACCATCAATGCAGAAAAATATATTCAGGTTCTAGAACAACATATGCTCCCATCCAGATGTCATCTCTTTCAGGGAAGACCCTGCATTTTTCAACAAGATAATGCCAGACTACATTCTGCATCAATCACAACATCATGGCTGCGTAGGAGAAGGATCTGGGTACTGAAATGGCCAGTCTGCAGTCCAGATCTTTCACCTATAGAGAACATTTGGCGCATCATAAAGAGGAAGGTGCAACAAAGAAGGCCCAAGACGATTGAACAGTTAGAGGCCTGTATTAGACAAGAATGGGAGAGCATTCCTATTTCTAAACTTGAGAAACTGGTCTCCTCGGTCCCCAGACGTCTGTTGAGTGTTGTAAGAAGGGGAGATGCCACATAGTGGTGAAAATGGCCTTGTCCCAACTTTTTGGGGATTTGTTGACACCATGAAATTCTGATTCAACATATTTTTCCCTTAAAATGGTACATTTTCTGAGTTTAAACTTTTGTTCCGTGATTTATGTTCTATTCTGAATAAAATATTAGAAGTTGGCACCTCCACATCATTGCATTCAGTTTTTATTCACGATTTGTATAGTGTCCCAACTTTTTTGGAATCCGGTTTGTATTTTTAGTTCTTTTAAACATATGTATTTGACCTGTATTTGTAATCTACCTTCAGCCACATACTTACTTGTTCTTTTTTGTACGCTGAATGCATAATTTTTGGGGCCTTTAGTCCACTGGCCTGCTGCAAAATTGATATCCAATGACCGTGTAATCTACCTTCAGCCACATACTTACTTGTTCTTTTATGTACGCTGAATGCATAATTTTTGGGGCCTGTAGTACACTGGCCTGCTGTAAAATTTATATTCAATGACTGTGTAATCTTCCCCCAGCCACATACTTGTTCTTTTTTGTACGCTGAATGCAAAATATTTGGGGCCTGTAGTCCACTGGCCTGCTGTAAAATTGATATCCAATGACCATGTAATCTACCTTCAGCCACATACTTGTTCTTTTTTGTACGCTAAATGCATAATTTTTGGGGCCTTTACTCCACTGGCCTGCTGTAAAATTGATATCCAATGACTGTGTAATCTTCCTCCAGCCCCATACTTGTTCTTTTATGTACGCTGAATGCATAATTTTTGGGGCCTGTAGTCCACTGGCCTGCTGTAAAATTGATATCCAATAACCGTGTAATCTACCTTCAGCCACATACTTACTTGTTCTTTTTTGTACACTGAATGCATAATTTTTGGGGCCTTTAGTCCACTGGCCTGCTGTAAAATTGATATCCAATGACCGTGCAATCTACCTCCAGCCACATACTTACTTGTTCTTTTATGTACGCTGAATGCATACCTTTTGGGGCCTGTAGTCCACTGCCCTGCTGTAAAATTGATATCCAATGACCATGTAATCTTCCTCCAGCCCCATACTTGTTCTTTTATGTACGCTGAATGCATAATTTTTGGGGCCTGTAGTCCACTGGCCTGCTGTAAAATTGATATCCAATTACCGTGTTATCTACCTCCAGCTACATACTTAGTTGTTCTTTTCTGTACACTAAATGCATAATTTTAGGGGCCTGTAGTACACTGGCCTGCTGTAAAATTGATATCCAATGACTATGTAATCTACCTTCAGCCACATACTTACTTGTTCTTTTATGTACGCTGAATGCATAATTTTTGGGGCCTGTAGTCCACTGCCCTGCTGTAAAATTGATATCCAATGACCATGCAATCTACCTTCAGCCACATACTTACTTGTTCTTTTTTGTACGCTAAATGCATAATTTTTGGGGCCTTTACTCCACTGGACTGCTGTAAAATTGATATCCAATGACCGTGTAATCTTCCTCAAGCCCCATACTTGTTCTTTTATGTACGCTGAATGCATAATTTTTGGGGCCTGTAGTCCACTGGCCTGCTGGAAAATTTATATCCATTGACCGTGTAATCTACCTTCAGCCACATACTTACTTGTTCTTTTATGTACGCTGAATGCATAATTTTTGGGGCCTGTAGTCCACTGGCCTGCTGTAAAATTGATATCCAATGACCGTGTTATCTACCTCCAGTTACATACTTACTTGTTCTTTTCTTTACACTGAATGCATAATTTTAGGGGCCTGAAGTACACTGGCCTGCTGTAAAATTGATATCCAATGACTATGTAATCTACCTCTAGCCACATACTTACTTGATCTTTTCTGTACGGTTCATGAATAATTGTTGCGGCCTCGGAGGAATTCAACACAAATTGACGACCATGTGTTATCGAATTTTAACTATTATCATTAGGTTTTTTTTCAAGAGGGAGGACTTCGTTAGCCATGTTTTTAATCCAATTTTATATTTTTAGTTCTTTTAAACATATGTATTTGACCTGTATTTGTAATCTACCTTCAGCCACATACTTACTTGTTCTTTTTTGTACGCTGAATCCATAATTTTTGGGGCCTGTAGTCCACTGGCCTGCTTTAAAATTGATATCCAATGACCGTGCAATCTACCTTCAGCCACATACTTACTTGTTCTTTTTTGTACGCTGAATGCATAATTTTTGGGTCCTTTACTCCACTGGCCTGCTGTAAAATTGATATCCAATGACTGTGTAATCTACCTCCAGCCACATATTTGTTCTTTTATGTATGTTGAATGCATAATTTTTGGGGCCTGTAGTCTACTGGCCTGCTGGAAAATTTAAATCCATTGACCGTGTAATCTACCTCCAGCTACATACTTACTTGTTCTTTTCTGTACGCTGAATGCATAATTTTTGGGGCCTGTAGTACACTGGCCTGCTGTAAAATTGATATCCAATGACCGTGTAATCTACCTCCAGCTACATACATACTTGTTCATTTATGTACGCTGAATGCATAATTTTTGGGGCCTGTAGTCTACCGGCCTGCTGTAAAATTTATATCCAATGACCGTGCAATCTACCTCCAGCCACATAATGACTTGTTCTTTTCTGTACGCTGAATGCATAATTTTTGACCTGTATTTGTACTGGCCTGCAGTCAAATTTATATCCATTGACCGCAGAGAATTTCCCTTTAAGATGCATAAAAATGTCCACTGATTAAGATACTTATTTTTTGTTGGAATTTTTGTCATTGATCCCCCTCTAGTATGTCACTGTCCATGTTGTGGGACTATTTGTACACTTCTACAAAGTATTTGGTGGCTGCAAATATGAGCGGAAGGTTTTTCAGGTTTGCCTGCCATTAAAGTGAATAGGGCCCACCTCGAACTTGCGGTTCGCGAACATTTGATAGCATTCTTGCGTTTGCGAACCGTCCCGGCCGATGTTGGTCCATCAGAGTTTTCTCCAATCCGATGGTATATTTTAACTTGAAGCGTCCCCATAACCATGGGAACACCTCTATGTTAGAATATACCATTGGATTTGAGTTAGATCGTGAAAACTTATATCCGACAGAATATTCTAACACAGAGGCGTTCCCATAGTGATGGGGACGCTTCAAGTTAGAATATACTACGAACTGTGTACATGACTGCCCCCTGCTGCCTGGCAGCACCCGATCTCTTACAGGGGGCTGTGATCCGCACAATTAACCCCTCAGGTGCCGTACCTCAGGTGCCGTGGGCCCCCCTCCCTCCCCTGTATTACTGTACATTCATTGGTGCCCAGTGGGCCCCCCCTCCCTTCCCCTCCTAATTAAACCCCCCATTATTGGTAGGGGGGGATTTTAATTAGGAGGGGAAGGGAGGGGGGGCCCACTGGGCACCAATGAATGTACAGTAATACAGGGGAGGGAGGGGGGGCCCACTGGCCCCCAATGAATGTACAGTAATACAGGGGAGGAAGGGGGGCCGCACTGGCCACCAATGAGTTAAATACAGGGGAGGGAGGGGGGCACACTGGCCACCAATTAATGTACAGTAATACAGGGGAGGGAGGGGGGGCCGCACTGGCCACCAATGAGTTAAATACAGGGGAGGGAGGGGGGGCCGCACTGGCCACCAATGAATTTAAAACTGGGGAGGGGGGGTGCCCCCTCCTGCCTGGCAGCACCTGATCTCTTACAGGGGGCTGTGATCCGCACAATTAACCCCTCAGGTGTCGGACCTGAGGGGTTAATTGTGCGTATCATAGCCCCCTGTAAGAGATCAGGTGCTGCCAGGCAGCAGGGGGCAGTCATGTACACAGTTCGTAGTATATTCTAACTTGAAGCGTCCCCATCACTATGGGAACGCCTCTGTGTTAGAATATACTGTCGGATCTGAGTTTTCACGAAGTTTGGCCCAAAGCCAAGTGAAAACTCGAAGTGAAAACTCAGCTCTGAAAAAGCTTTTATGCAGACGGATCGGCGGATCCGTCTGTGTGAAAGTAGCCTATGGCCACGGATCACGGACGCGGATGCCAATCTTGTATGCATCCGTGTTTTTTCACGGACCCATTGACTTGAATGGGTCCGTGAACCGTTGTCCATCAAAAAAATAGGACAGGTAATATTTTTTTGACGGACAGGAAACACGGATCATGGCCGCGGATGAACAACGGTGCACTTTCCGAGTTTTCAACGGACCCATTGAAAGTCAATGGGTCCGCAGAAAATCACGGAAAACTAAACAACGGCCACGGATGCACACAACGGTCGTGTGCATGAGGCCTTACTCTGTGTGCATTCCGTTTCCATATGTCAGTATTTCCGTTCCGCAAAAAAATAGAACATGTCCTATTATTGTCTGCATTACGGACGAGGATAGTACTCTTCTATCAAGGGCCAGCTGCTCCGTTCCACAAAATACGGAACGCACGTGGATGTCATCCGTATTTTTTGCGAATCCTTTTTTTGCGGACCACAAAATACATACAGTCGTGTGCATGAGGGCTTAGACAGTTAACCCTTTGTGACACAACGGCTCAATATTTTTAATAAAAAACAATTGAAAAAAATGATTTTTAGCCTAAAATGTGTAAAATGCAATCATAAAAAAATATTTGCCTCCAAAGATGTACATAGCCTTTAAGCATTGTAAAGCATAGCATAAAAAGGCCAGTCTTTGGTAAATTACCCCCTCTATGCTTTAATTCAGGAACCTTGGTAGTTTTAGGGCTCTTTCACACTTGCGTTCTTTTCTTCCGGCATAGAGTTCCGTCGTCGGGGCTCTATGCCGGAAGAATCCTGATCAGGATTATCCCCATGCATTCTGAATGGAGAGAAATCCGTTCAGGATGCATCAGGATGCCTTCAGTTCCGGAACGGAACGTTTTTTGGCCGGAGAAAATACCGCAGCATGCTGCGCTTTTTGCTCCGGCCAAAAATCCTGAACACTTGCCGCAAGGCCGGATCCGGAATTAATGCCCATTGAAAGGCATTAATCCGGATCCGGCCTTAAGCTAAACGTCGTTTCGCCGCATTGCCGGATCCGATGTTTAGCTTTTTCTGAATGGTTACCATGGCTGCCAAGACGCTAAAGTCCTGTCAGCCATGGTAAAGTGTAGTGGGGAGCGGGGGAGCAGTATACTTACCGTCCGTGCGGCTCCCCGGGCGCTCCAGAGTGACGTCAGGGCGCCCCACGCTCATGGATGACGTGTCGCATGGATCACGTCATCCATGCGCATGGGGCGCTCTGACGTCATTCTGGAGCGCCCCGGGAGCCGCACGGACTGTAAGTATACTGCTCCCCCGCTCCCCACTACTACTATGGCAGCCAGGACTTTAATAGCGTCCTGGGTGCCATAGTAACACTGAACGCATTTTGAAGACGGATCCGTCTTCAAATGCTTTCAGTTCACTTGCGTTTTTCCGGCGTGTAATTCCGGCAAATCGAGTACACGCCGAATCCAGACAACGCAAGTGTGAAAGAGCCCTCAATTTAAGCATTTAAGCAAGTTTTAATGTAGGAGGTTTAACCCCTTAATGACCGGGCCATTTTGCATAATTTTCAGGCGCTGTGTCACATTTGAAGGTACCCTGAGGTACCCCACAGTGGAAACCCCCCAAAAAGTGATCCTATTTTGGAAACTACAACCCCCAAGGAACTTTTCAAGGGGTGTAGTGAGCACTTTGGCCCAATATACTTTTCATTGAATTAGAAAACCTTGCCTATAAAAAAAAAAAAAATTACATATTTTACTGAAAAATTTCACTTTAGGCCCAAGTTTTTCATTGTCACAAGGGGCAACAGGAGAAAATCACCACAAAATTTGTTACCCATTTCTCCTGAA
>NC_053394.1:131752247-131776271 GCF_905171765.1 Bufo bufo | reverse complement strand
TTGCCAGGCAGTAATAGGTTTTCTTAAAGGGCTTCTGTCACCCCACTAAAGTGATTTTTTTTTTTGGGGCTAGTTAAATTAGTTATATTGCGATATATGAAAATATAATGGTGTTACTTACTTTGATCCAGCAGTTTCTTCCAAAAACGAAGTTTTATAATATGTAAATTAGGTCTCTACCAGCAAGTAGGGCGGCTACTTGCTGGTAGCAGCTGCAGAAAACCGCCCCCTCGTCGTGTTGATTGACAGGGCCAGCCGGGATCTCCTCCTCCGGCCAGCCCTGTCGGCATTTCAAAAATCGCGCGCCTGTGTTTATTCGGCGCAGGCGCTCTGAGATGAGGAGGCTCGTCTCCTCAGCACTCCCTCAGTGCGCCTGCGCCGATGACGTCTTCTATTTCGGTGATGTCATCGGCGCAGGCGCACTGAGGGAGTTCTGAGGAGGCGAGCCTCCTCATCTCAGAGCGCCTGCGCCGAATGAACACAGGCGCGCGATTTTTGAAATGCCGACAGGGCTGGCCGGAGGAGGAGATCCCGGCTGGCCCTGTCAATCAACACGACGAGGGGGCGGTTTTCTGCAGCAGCTACCAGCAAGTAGCCGCCCTACTTGCTGGTAGAGACCTAATTTACATATTATAAAACTTCGTTTTTGGAAGAAACTGCTGGATCAAAGTAAGTAACACCATTTTATTTTCATATATCGCAATATAACAAATTTAACTAGCCCAAAAAAAAAAAATCACTTTAGTGGGGTGACAGAAGCCCTTTAAACAATATAATATTATTCAGGACAGGGGTAGTGTCATGATGTGAAGAAAGGAATGGAGACCAGTGGAAGGTTAAAAAGTAAATGTTCCCCAACAGCACAGACTGGAGTATTTCAGAGGAGCACTGTGAAGTTATTGTAGGAGGCAACAGATCTAGGTCATGAGGAGTGTATGGAGCAGACTCAGGAGCTGAGCCCGCTCCATTCTAGGTGGGTGTTGGCTGTGTAATACAGCTAAGAGCCATCTGCTGTGACTGAGGTAAATAGTAACTGCAGCATTTAAGCAGTTAGTTAAAGGGAGAAGGCTCCCTCTAACATTCAGCTCTCACCCCGCTTTCCGGTGGTAATATCATGGGGTGTTAGTCAGTTTCTCTGACAGCCTGGGGTCTTGTGAAGGATGTACACCCCAAAAAAAACTAAACAAAAAAAAACAAGCCCTCACACAACTCTGTAAACAGAAATTATGCAAAAGTAAGGAGTGTCAAATTATGGCTAACAGTAGTAAAACATAATAAAAACTATATAAATTTAATATTTCTGGAATTGTACTAACCCGCAGAATAAGGTTGTCATGTAATTTTTAGCGCACAGTAAAAATAAATAAAAAACAATGAAGGAATTAAAGCAAACCTGTCACCGGCATTTTGGGTATCGAGCTGAGGACATGGGTTGCTAGATCACCGCTAGCACATCCGCAATACCCAGTCCCCATAGCTCTGTGTGCTTTTATTGTGTAAAAAAACAGATTTGATACATATGCAAATTAACCTGAGATGAGTCCTGTCCCTGACTCATCTCACGTAAAGGACTCATCTCAGGTTAATTTGTATATGTATCAAATCAGTTTTTTTACACAATAAAAGCACACAGAGCTATGGGGACTGGGTATTGCGGATGTGCTAGCGGTGATCTAGCAACCCATGTCCTCAGCTCTATACCCAAAATGCCGGTGACAGGTTTGCTTTAATTCCTTCAGTGTTTTTTTTTTTTTTTTACTGTGCGCTAAAAATGACATGACAAACTTATTCTGCGGGTTAGTACAATTCCAGAAATATTAAATTTATATAGCTTTTATTATGTTTTACTACTGTTAGCCATAATTTGACACTCATTACTTTTGCATAATTTCTGTTTACAGAGTTGTGTGAGGGCTTGTTTTTTTTGTTTAGTTTTTTTTGGGGTGTACATCCTTCACAAGACCCCAGGCTGTCAGAGGAACTGACTAACACCCCATGATATTACCACCGGAAAGCGGGGTGAGAGCTGAATGTTAGAGGGAGCCGGTGACAGGTTCCCTTTAAGTTGTTTTTTATTTCACACCACAAAGATGTGAGGAACTGGCAAGTATTACCCTGATGATCTTCCTTCCACAGGGCATTAGAAAGAACAGTTTTTTATAAATAGCCTGGGAAACTCCTTTCCTCCTTCCTTCAGGACCCTGCTATTTTTCACCTTAAGGACCAGGCCATTTTTTGCAAATCTGACATGCGTCACTTTATGAGGTGATAACTTTAAAAAGCTTTTACTTATCCAAGCCCTTCTGAGATTGTTTTCTCGTCACATATTGTACTTCATGACAGTGGTAAATTTGAGTCAAAATATTTCATTTTTATTTATAAAAAAATACCAAATTTACAAAAAAAAATGGAAAAATTCAATTTCTCTGCTTTTAAAACAGATAGTGATACCTCCTAAAATAGTTATTACTTTACATTTCCCATATGTCTACTTCATGTTTGGATCATTTTCTAAATGGTAGGGGTAGAGATAGTCAGTGGGGGGCACTCAATATTAATCAACAATAAGGATAGGTAGGTGTAAATTGTAATTTCTAAAAACAATTTAATAATAATAGAAAAAGGTAAAAAGCAAACATAAGCAGCCTCAGCAACATAACATCAGTAACATAGTATAAAAGCAACAATTGCATAAAATGGATCAAAGAGTCGATGATATAAAAAAAAGATCACAAAGTCCTATATACTGTGGGACTGCCAATGTGCCTCTAGGTGAAGTTGATGTAGTTCCACCTACATCCGCCTATGGGTGGTGCGGACGCGAAAGGAATGGATGTAAGAAAAGGTCCTAAATGTATAAGTTCCTAAATACGTAAATTGAGTTCCTATATGTGCACTCCGTAGTGTGGTGGATCCCAACAAAAACTGTATCACTCAGGAGGTGCCTTTACAGCCACTTTCATCTTCTATCAGCATCGGGAGTGCTGAGGGGTCGGGCACCTGCCCATTTGCGGGTAGGCTGAATGAGCCACTAATTTTATCTTTGTTTCACATTTTCTAAATGATATTTTCTTTTTTTGGGACATTAGAAGGCTTAGAATTTTAGAAGCAAATCTTACAATTTTTAAGACAATTTCCAAAACCCAATTTTTAAGGACCAGTTCAGGTCTGAAGTCACTTTGTGGAGCTTACATAATAGAAACCACCCATAAAAGGCCCCATTTTAGAAACTACACGCCCCAAGGTATTCAAAACTGATTTTACAAACTTTGTTAACCCTTTAGGTGTTCCACAAGAATTAAAGGAAAATGTAGATGAAATTTCTGAATTTCACTTTTTTGGCAGATTTTCCATTTTAATCCATTTATTTTCCGCTAACAAAGCAAGGGTTAACAGCCAAACAAAACAAAAAATATTTATTACCCTGATTCTGTAGTTTACAGAAACACCCCATATGTGGTTGTAAACTACAGTACGGGCGCACAGCAGGGCGCAGAAGGAAAGGAACGCCATATGGTTTTTGGAAGGCAGATTTCACTGGGATAATCTTAAGTTGCCATGTCACATTTGAAGACCCCTTGATGCACCCCTAGAGTAGAAACTCCAAAAAAGTGACCCCATTTTGGAAACTACGGGATAAGGAGGCAGTTTTGTTGGTACTATTTTAGGGTACATGTGATTTTTGGTTGCTCTATATTACGCTTTTTTTGAGGCAAGGTAATAAAAAATAGCTGTTTTGGCACCGTTTTTATTTTTTGTTTTTTACAATGTTCAACTGACAGGTTAGATCATGTGCTATTTTTATAGAACAGGTTGTTACGACGCGACAATACCAAATATGACTACTTTTTGTTGTTGTTTGCTTCAGTTTTACATTTTTGAAAAAAAAAGATTTTTTAGTGTCTCCATATTCTGAAAGCCATATTTTTTTTGGGGGGCGACTGTCTTACGTTGGGGCTCATTTTTTTTGTATGAGATGACGGGTTGATTGGTACTATTTTAGGGTGCATATGACTTTTTGATAGTGGCGATACCTAATATGTATACTTTTTTTTATTTATTTAAGTTTTACACATAACATCATTTTTGTCGAGTGAATGAAGCTGCCTAAGCCTTTGGCCACTGCAACATAGTCGAGTGAATGCAGCCACCTTAAACCCTTGGCCGCTGCAACATAGTCGAGTGAATGCAGCCGCCTTAAGCCCTTGGCCACTGCAACATAGTCGAGTGAATGCAGCTGCCTTAAACCCTTGGCCGCTGCAACACAGTCAAGTGAATGCAGCCGCCTTAAACCCTTGGTCACTGCAACATAGTCGAGTTATGCAGCTGCCTTAAGCCTTTTATGTAGGGGCTCATTTTTTGTGGGACGAGGTGATGGTTTGATTGGTACTATTTTGGGGGGCATACACCTTTTTAATCGCTTGGTTTTGCACTTTTAGTGATTTAAGGTGACAAAAAAATTGTTGTTTTAGCACAGTTCAGGTAAGGGGGTGGATCATGTGATATTTCTATAGAGCCGGTCGTTACGGACGCGGCAATACCTAAAATGTCTGTTTTTCTTTTTTTTCACAAATTTATGTTTTATTTTGGGAATTTTTTTTTTTACTTGAAACTTTATTTTTTTTATTATGAAAAACACATTTTTTTAAACTTTTTTTACTTTCTATTTTTGTCTCACTATGGGACTTCAACTTCTGGGGTCTGATCCCCTCTGCAATGCATTACAATACAACCTGTATTGTAATGCTTTGGCTGTAATGCTTTAGCTTTTATGCTGACAGCCTGCCTGTGAGACCCAGCCTAAGGGCTGGATGTCACAGGCTTCTGTAGGAGGCAAGCCCCGATGCCTATGGAAGGCATCGGGCTTGCCTTCTCTGCCATCGGGTCCCCGCCACTGCAGCGTGGGGACCCGATTGAGAAGCGGAGGGCACCCGTACCCTCCGCAAACCCTCTGCATGCAACAAGGGGTTAATACACCGGCATCGGTGTCTTCACCTATGCCGGCGTAGGTAGCAGGGACTCGGCTGTCAGTGACTGCTGGTTCCGTGCCGCTGATTGGGCGGGCACAGCTCCTGCACCTGCACGATCAGCCTGCTGTACATGTACGTCCCTGGTCCTTAAGGGTGGGTTCACACTAGCGTTAGGGATTCCGTTATGGCTTTCCGTTATAACATGGTTATAACGGAAAATAATGTAATCCATAAGACGGAAGGACGGATCCGTTCTTCTGCCTATAGACTTGTATTATGACGGAATACAAAACGGAAGCCTTTAAAAGGCATTACGTTTGCTTTCCGTCCTAATAGAAGTCTATGGGAATCAAAACGGATCCGTCTGGGTCCCATTATGCAAGACGGAAAACGAAATCCTGTCGACAGGACTTTGTTTTCTGTCTTGCATAACGGGACCCAGACGGATCCGTTATGCTTTCCCATACACTTCTATTAGGACGGAAAGGCTTCCGTTTTGCATTCTGTCTAGGTATTACGTTATTTTCAGTTATAACCATGTTATAACGGAAAGCCATAACGGAATCCCTAACGCTAGTGTGAACCCACCCTAAGTCACGTCCAGCTGTGACGTACATGTACGGCAAGGGTCCTTAAGGGCTTAAATTTTTCAGCAAATAGTCCTGAGCATTTTTGAAGCTCATTTATCCAGCATACAATCTATCAGCACTGTTGGTTCTTATTTTGTGTTTTAGCGTATAGTTAGCAATGTGGCTTGTTCTGTAATGTATGTTGTTTGTTTTGTGTAAAGAATATGTAAAAGTAATTAAAAATAAAGCATAAAAAAAACATACAATAATAGCTTTTTTTTGCATTACGCAGTGCTGCCTATACATTTGTTCCATTAATCATTCAAGGAGTGTATTGGTTCTGGATTCTGGCCAGCAGATGCATAATGCCTCTATTTGTAATGCAGATTACCTTTGGCAGTCTTGGCAAGGCACCTTGTGCTCTGCAAAGACTGAAATCTGTACTTACAGGACTCTGAAGTGTCACAGCAGCCGTGGTTACTGTGTATCTTGTGAACACTGCAGGTGATATTATTCATGTGTCAGGAATGAATAGTAGGGAATTCCTAGCTGTAACTGTGGTTGTCAGCAACATTCATCTTCGTGTGGCACACTGCGAACTCTCAGTCCTATCACCCACATCCCTAGATTAAAATCCATATGTTCTGAGGTTACAGAGCCACTGTCAGATACTGATCCTGATCTGTGACAAATCTGATTTTATTCATGTGCATAGCTGAATTTGTGTACTGCCAATATCAGGGATGGGGAACCTTTTTGCTGCCGAGGGCCATTTGGATATTAGTAACGTCGTTCGGGGGTCATACAAAATTCTCAACTTTGACTGCAAAAATTTGACTGTAATATTTGGTCAAACATATAAGTGACTTAGGGGTAAGTTATAGAAATTGCGCTTCAATTAAAAAAATCTAGAGTACTGTATATTTGCAGCACAAAATGGCGCCTGCATTATATATTACAAATAGTACAGGCATCATTTTGACCACATATAGCAGTCTAATTTTTAAGTTGAGAATGTTATATATTTAGTTCTTTATTTGGCATTAATGGCAGCCAAGCTAAACTCAGAGGGGTCCAGAGATGGGTTCACCCAGCTTTCACTCTCCCTGCCACTGTCCCTGCCTTTTTCTTCGCAACTGTCCCTGCTTTTGCCCCTGTCTCAGCCTCAGATCTGCCCCCACCTCCATCAGCCTCCTATCAGACCCTCCAGCCTACATCAGCCTCAAATCAGACCCTCCCCAGCCTTAGATCAGACCCCCATCAGACCCCCAGCCTCAGATCACACCCCTATCAGACCTCCCCAGCCTTAGATCAGACCACCAGCCTCAGATCAGACCCCATAAGACCTCCCATCCTTAGTTCAGACCCCCCATCAGACCCTTCCCTAGCCTCATATCAGACCCTCATCAGACTCCCAGCCTCAGATCAGACCCCCCAGCCTCAGATCAGACCCCCCAGCCTCAGATCAGACCCCAATAGGCCCCCCAGTCTCAGATCAGACCCCCCAGCCTCAGATCAGCCCCCATTAGAACCCCCAGCCTCAGATCAGACCCCCATCAGACCCTCCCCACCCACCATTAGCCCCAGATCAGTCCCAATCAGACCTCAGATCAGACATTTAAAATAAATAAAAAATAAACTTACCTCTCCGGACAGCGCTGCCACTTGGCAGATTCGCTTACCCTCCCTGGTCTTCTTCCCGCCGTGCTGTACTGTGACCTGATAGCGCACAGCATCAGGTCATAGTGCGTGTTTATGTGCACTACGTCATGACACTGTACGTGTCAGGACACAGTACAGCGCAGTAGGAAAAAGACCAGGGAAGGTGAGGACAGCCAGTGCAGCGCTATTCTCATATTCCTGTGGCTCCCACATGCTAATTACCGCTTCCACAATGGAAGCGGTCATTAGCATTTTCACAATATGTTCTGGCAGGGGGCCGGGGGCCACATGAAATGATTCTGCGGGCCGCATATGTCCTATATGATCTTTTTCTGTGTTTGTCAGAGGAGGACTTTCCTGCAATTTGAACTGTCTTTTACACCAGTGTTCCTCAATTCCAGTCCTCAGGGCCCACCTGCTGCTCATGTTTTCAGAACTTCCTTAGCATACCTCCCAACGTTTGAATAACGCAAAGAAGGACAATATATGCAGGCACACATCGCTGCCATTTTTTTCATACTAGGTCACAGGGGCGGATTAAGTGCATGATAGGCCCAGGGCTGTCTACCCAACTCGGGACCCTCCCTCCATTTTAGTTTAATTTTTTTTCTGTATGAAGAGGCTGCGGTGCTTCGTGAGCGGCACAGTCTCCTCCTAGGCCATATGACATCACATTCCTCGTTCACATGGCCTCGGTGCAGCTTAGTCCCATCTGAGTGATTAGGTCTGAGCTGCAATACCAAGCACAGTGCTATCAAATGGACAGCACTGTGCTTGGTAAGGAGCAAAGAGGCTGCGGCGCTCACTGGAACATCGCGGTCTCCTCAAACAGCTGATTGATGGGGGTACCAGGAGTCGGACCCCCACCATCTCATAACTCTCTGAGTATAGATGTCATAGATGTTACCTGCAGTCCTATGTAACACCCCACATAACACAGTGAATAATTTTATCTGTGGTGTTACATAGAACTGCAGGTGACATCTACAAATTAAAATTTTTGTTGCCTAATTTAAAATACATATGATTATGATAAAAAAGACTTGGAGAAGATGAGACGCAGGTCACAGTAGTGAGCCAGCTCTACATATAGGAGAATACAGCACCACATACCTCTTACTTTCAGCGACATCCCCTGTCATGTAAACCTTCTCATTCCTCTTCTCCTATGTTTGACCCAGACCGCCATGAAAAATTCTTTCAGCTGCATCTCATCTCTACAGAGTTTGTTAAACAGACACGTTAGATTTCTCATAATTGTGGTCATTTATCAAACTGGTGTAAAGTAGAACTGTCTTAGTTTGCCCATAGCAACCAATCAGATTCCACCTTTCATTTTCCAAAGGAGCTGTCAAAAATGAAAGGTGGAATCTGATTGGTTGATATGGGCTACTAAGCCAGTTCTACTTTACACCAGTTTGATAAATTATCCCAAAGGTCCCTATAGTGTCTACAGCAATTATAATGCTCCCTAGAGTGCCCCCAGTAATAATAATAATAATAATATTGTGCACCAGGAAATAATGCCTGTATAGTGTCCCCAAAAATAATGAACCCTAATATGTCTCTGTAATAGAAATGCCCCTACAATGCCTCCCCGAAGGCAATGCTCCCACACTACCCCCATATAGTAATTTCCCCCACACTGCCCCATGATTAATTTGCCCCCAAACTGCCCCCATAATATAATTTGACCCCACACCGCCCCCATGAAGAAATTTGAACCCCACTGCCCCCATGAAGTAATTTGCCCCCACACTGCCCCATGAAGTAATTTGCCCCCACACTGCCCCATGAAGTAATTTGACCCCATACTGCCCCATGAAGTAATTTGCCCCCACACTGCCCCCTACGAAGTAATTTGCCCCCATGTAATAATCTGCCCCCACACTGTCGTCTAAGCTCACGAGTGGTTTGATCTGAAACACAAATTCAGATCGAGAGGATATCAGGATACTGTCCTCAATGATGCCTATCAGGGGCGTAGCTAGAAATGCATGGGCCCCATAGTAAAAAAATTTATGGGCCCCCCCGTGCCATCCACAGATCCCCCTCCCCTAAACAGTGCCATCCACAGATCCCCCCTCCCCTAAACCGTGCAATCCACAGATCCCCCCTCATAACAGTGCCATCCACAGATCTCCCCCTAAACAGTTCCATCCACAGATCTCCCCCTAAACAGTTCCATCCACAGATCTCCCCCTAAACAGTTCCATCCACAGATCTCCCCTAAACAGTGCCATCCACAGATCTCCCCCTAAACAGTGCCATCCACAGATCCCCCCTAAACAGTGCCATCCACAGATCCCCCCTAAACAGTGCCATCCACAGATCCCCCCTAAACAGTGCCATCCACAGATCCCCCCTCCCCTAAACAGTGCAATCCACAGATCCCCCCCTCATAACAGTGCCACCCACAGATCTCCCCCCTAAACAGTGCCATCCACAGATCTCCCCCCTATACAGTGCCATCCACAGATCCCCCCTAAACAGTGCCATCCACAGATCCCCCCTAAACAGTGCCATCCACAGATCCCCCCTAAACAGTGCCATCCACAGATCCCCCTAAACAGTGCCATCCACAGATCCCCCTAAACAGTGCCATCCACAGATCCCCCCTCCCCTAAACAGTGCCATCCACAGATCCCCCTAAACAGTGCCATACACAGATCCCCCCCCTCATAACAGTGCCATCCACAGATCTCCCCCCTAAACAGTGCCTTCCACAGATCTCCCCCCTAAACAGTGCCATCCACAGATCTCCCCCTAAACAGTGCCATCCACAGATCCCCCCTAAACAGTGCCATCCACAGATCCCCCCTAAACAGTGCCATCCACAGATCCCCCTCCCCGACGCTCACAGGTGTATATTTATAAACTAATCAGTAACTACTTTAACTTTAATCATTGCTGATCTCTTTACTTGGATTATTTGGATATCTTACTCTGTCTTAGCTCCGGTAACAGCAGGCAGTGCCGGCGGGCGGCGCTCACTCACTGACGTCACGCGCCTGCGCCGCCTAGTGGGACGAGCAGGCGCGTGGCGTCAGTGAGTGAGCGCCGCCCGCCCGCACTGCCTGCTGTTACCGGAGCTAAGACAGAGTAAGATATCCAAATAATCCAAGTAAAGAGCTCAGCAATGAGCAATGATTAAAGTTAAAGTAGTTACTGATTAGTTTATAAATATACTGCTGTGAGCGGCGTGGCCCTGTATATTCTAACCCCCAGGCAAGCGTCCCTGTCACAATGGGAACGCCTGGGGGTTAGAATATACCATCGGATTTGAGTTTTTACGATCTCACTGAGCTCATGAAAACTCAGATCCGATGGTATATTCTAACCCCCAGGCAAATGTCCCCGTCACCATGGGAACGCCCGGGGGGTTAGAATATACCATCGGATCTTCTGAGTTACTCAGTGGCCTGGCTGGAGCCTCCCCAGCCACTGTGTCGGCCCGGCCCTTTGTGCGCCCTGCTCCAGTCCTGACTCCTCCCCAGCCAGGCCCGAGCCGCGGACCGCCCGCGCCCCGCCCACTATACTAGTCTAATGTAGTGGGCGGGCGGTCCACGGCTCGGGCCTGGCTGCCTGTGTGTAGTGTGTATGTAAATAAATAAAAAATAAAAAATCAACAGAAGGCGGCCCGGACGGGCCCCCAGTGGCGTAGGGCCCCATAGCCACTGCTATGGCGATCCCTACGCCACTGATGCCTATCACCATTGCTGTTGCTGTGATAGGAATGATCTTCTTATCCCCAAAACCAGGGACGACAAAGATGAGGCTCTGAGAATTATTGGTACCTATGAGACTGGACATCAAAAAGTGAGAGAGATACCGTTATTGGGGTATCCTCAAAACTGATCCTGATATTGGCGATCTTATTGGTGAGTCCCCCTCCATTACATTTCGGAGAGGACGGAATTTAAAAGACCGGTTGGTTCATAGTTTGTTACAACCCACACAATCTTGCACCTGGCTTTCTAGTGACATTAGGGGCAATTTCAGATGCAGTGGCTGCGTTGCATGCAGCTCCATGAAAGTCAGTAAGGTGTTCACCAGCACTGTCACTTCCCAAAGGTTCGACAATAGGACCTTTCTTAATTGCAGGACCAAGGGAGTTAAATATCTTATCACTTGCTCCTGTGGCCTGCAATATGTTGGGAAAACCACTCGTGAGCTTAGATGTATCGGCGAACATCTATGAGATATCCAGCATAAGAGAGATATCCTTAGATAGACACGTCGTCGACTCACATGCAGGGGATCCAGGGGTGATTAGTTTTCAGGGTATTGAGCAGATTTGCCAGTCACCCAGATGATGCTCCTCCCCCTGTTCTCTTATCATTTTTCCATCCGTCTTTCACAATCGCTTCCAAACATCTGATATTTTCAGTAAGTGATCCACTTTAACAACTATATGAATATTAGTGCTGTTGAGATTCATCATCATTCTGACTTGGTGACATTTCATACATGATGGTAATTTTCCCTTTAACAATGCATCTTGATATAGCTTATGTAGCTTATGTTACTTATTAGCTTATTTACAAGTAGCCATGCTATGTACATCATTGCTATATATTTGATACATAATTCCCTTTTCTTTTTGTATGGGTTGTAACTAGTGTTGATCGAGAACCGTAGTGCTCGGGGGCTCGGTTCAAACACATCGTAATATTCGGGTGCTCGACCACCGAAATGGTTCTGTAACAGCATCGGGAGGATGTATGGATGCATCTTGGACTCGCTGGTCACTGCTGGGAACTATGTTGTCCATTGTGTCCAAATAGTATGCCACTTTTACCTAATGACAATAATACGCACAAAATCAAGGGAAAAAAATCGATTTTAGAGGAAAAATTTATAGAAATCATTCTTTCCTGAATATTTACTTGTATATAAAATGCAAGTGCTGCCAAAAATTACAAGGAAGAGGCAATCCGATACACCCTTAGTTACACATAAAGGAGGACATCATACACACGCTTTAAAAAATTATGATTGATGGCCTGCTGGTGACCCTCAAAAACATTAGGAGCAAGGGCCTGCTGATCTGACCATCTAAAGCATTATGAGCGGTGGCCTGCTGCCGCTTTGGTGACTCTAGTTAACCTGGGGCCGAGGGCACGTCCCCGTGACGGCGATGATCCATTCGGATGTCTGGCCTATCAACTTTCTTTGTAATTGTCAGCTCAAAACCATTGTAAACTACTGGTAACGGGGAATCAGTGTTTGATTCCGGAGAGGGAGCCTGAGAAACGGCTACCACATCCAAGGAAGGCAAGCGGGTAGCGCGCAAATCACACACTCCCGACTCGTGGAGGTAGTGACGATAAATAACAATACAGGACTCTTAAGATGACCTGTTATTGGAATGAGTAATACAAAATTACAGGGAATGTCACTGCAGTATTTTGAATGAGGAAACGTTATACAGGAGAGGCCCTGCTGCCGCTTTGTTGACACTAGATAACTTCTGCCTGATCGCACGTCCACGATCCATTTTGATATCTTCCCTATCAACTTTCGATGTTCTTTTATGCGCCTAACATGGTGACCACCGGTAATGGGGAATCATTGTTCGATTTCGGAGAGGGAGCCTAATAAACGGCTACGGGTACCACTTCAAAGCAACGCAACATGAGTTGCGGGCCTGCAGGTGAGCAGACCCTGTAAAAGAATTGAGTTGCGGGTCTGCAGGTGAGCTGACCCTGTAAAAGATTTTAGGTGCGGGCCTGCTGGTGAGCGGACCCTGTAAAACATTATATGAGTGGGCCTGAAGCTAAGCTGACCCTCTAAAAAATTATATGCGAGGGCCTGCATGTGAGCTGACCCTGTAAAAGATTTGAGTTGCGGGCCTGCAGGTGAGCTGACCCAGTAAAAGATTTTAGGTATGGGCCTGCTGGTGAGCTGAGGAAGAACCGACAAACCCAACTTGATTTTGATGGCTGCATTAATCTGCAGGTGACCGTCATACAGCTCTACAGATTTATTTCTATCTGCATCTTTCTCAACAATCTGTGGCCTTAGTCTTTTATCCAGACTCAGTCATTGTGCCACTATGTGGCCTCCTCATGCTGCCATCTCCACACCATGTCACCTTGCCACTCATTTTTAAAACCATGCTGCTGCTGATGCTGCTTAAAAGGCCTTAAACTGATCACGAGGCCCACAATTGAATTAAGGTTTTGGAATCGATAAACCTAACTTGCTTTTGTGGGCTGCAACAGTGGCGTAGCTAGAAATATCTGGGCCCCACAGCAATTTTTGAATGGGGCTCCATCCCACAGTAATTTTTTAGCGACCCCTTCCTTTCATGCCGCCCCCATTTCTGTAGCTAGTAAAGATCGCTCTCTCACACCAGGGCCGGCAGCTGTTCCATCCGTTTTATGCACTGTCTATACTGTCACTGTATATAATTTCATTGTGTAATACTGTTGAGGGGGCCCTGACCAAATCCTTTAGTCCTCCTCCTCCTGGATGGGCCCCGTCTGGGTCAGGGCCCCAAAGCTGCAGCTTCACCTATAGCTACGCCCCTGGTCTGCATTAATTTGCAGGTGACCGCCATACAGCTCCACAGATTTCTTTCCATCTGCATCTTTCTCAACAATCTGTGGCCTTAGTCTTTTATCCAGACTCAGTCATTGTGCCACTACGTGGCCTCCTCATGCTGCCATCTCCACACCATGTCATCTTGCCACTCATTTTTATCACCATGCTGTTGCTGATGCTGCTTAAAAGGCCATAAACTGATCACCAGGCCCACAATTGAATTAAGGTTTTGGAATCGATAAACCCAACTTGCTTTTGTGGGCTGCATCAGTGGCGTAGCTAGAAATAACTGGGCCCCACAGTAAGTTTTTGAATAAGGCTCCATCCCACAGTAATTTTTTAGCAACCCCTTCCTTTCATGCCACCCCCATTCCTGTGGCTAGTAAAGATCACTATTCTGAATCGGCTGCAAAGGCTATGAATGTGGTTTTCAGTAGCACATGGAGCTCATTGCCCTGAAGAGATTATTCATCCCAAATCACCTTTCCAGATAGCTTACTCAGTCACAACTCACATGAAAGAAGATCTGGCGATGTTTATTCTTCGTATGATCCGTAGAATGCAAGTTACAACAGGTAAAAGAACGATTCTTCCATGCAGGTATAGAGAATAGACACAGGTCAGATGAGTTACAGCATTAAAATGACTGATGCAGCAAAGAGGGGGAGGAGACAGAGCAGCATGCAAACTAAGGAATGCCACAAGAGACAAACTAGATAGGCATTAAAGAGACAGTACATAATAAAAATAATATCATGTAACATGACACTCCCCGCCTGAAATCTTTAGATTTCAAAGTCTATTACATATATAAAGATAAGTCCAACTTGAACCTGTAGGGGAAGAAACGTTAAAGGTAAAACTGGTGTGTAAACCATAGATACGAGATACCCGCAACAAGAAGATATGCAGTAAATGAACAATGAAACATGACGTCCAAAAAACAGATGGCTTGAGTCCTGCGGTCTATAGTTGTAATCGTGGGACTTCAACAGTAGCACAGTCAATAGTGATAGTGAAATTCTCCCCGCCATAACAGGTATAGCCGGTACTCCTGCCTAAGTCACTCACTTGGGAGAAGAAGCACCAATTCCGTGATTGGTCGTGAGAAAGTCCGAACAGAACCTCCTTTAGTTATCTTAATTTCAACCTTTCTAACCTTTCCGTCATCGCTGGGCATTACGCTTGTTACAAGACCCATAGGCCACTCATTGCGACAGACTTCTCTATCTTTCAGAAGAACAAGGTCTCCTACTTTGAGGTTAGGCTTGGGTGTTTGCCATTTGGAACGGCTTTGAAGGGTATGTGCGGGTTTTGGTGTTAGCTTTGTCTTGCCTAGAACAAAGTTGCAGTGTATGTCTCCATTAACTCCTGAGGTCTTCAAATAGGCCACTGCAGCTATAGCTTCAACTGATGCATCAGAGAAAATATGGATTTCCCTCTGGACAGCGGCTGAGATGGAGACTGGGGCATAGCAACGTGGAATTTGGAGCTGTTCTAATGTCTTCAGAGAACCTCTCCATTTCTCCCATCTTTGTTGTTTCTCAATAGGTAACGGAGTGTCCCAATCTATGTTATCAGTAGTAAGCTGTCGTAATAACATCTTACCTTGGATGGTGACTGGGGCTATAAATCCCAGTGGGTCGTAGATGCTGTTCACTACGGACAAGACTCCTCTCTTGGTGAAGGGTTTGTCACAGGTTGACACCTGGAAGGTGAATGTGTCTACTTTGATGTTCCACAGCAGACCTAGACTTCTCTGCATAGGGGGTGTGTCTGACCCAAGGTCAAGGTCTTTCACACTGGCAGCATAGTCCTCAGGGTGAAATGCATTCATTAGCTCTTGGCTGTTAGATATAATTTTGTGAAGTCTCAAGTTTGCTACAGCTAGCATCTCTTTTGTTCTGGTAAGAAGATTAATTGCTTCTTTAGCAGTAGGAAAGGATTTGAGCCTGTCATCTACGTAAAAGTTCCTTTCAACAAATTGACGAGCATCGGATCCATACTCAGCTTCTCCAAGCTGAGCTGTCTTTTTTAGTCCATAGATTGCTACAGCTGGGGAAGGGCTGTTCCCAAAGACATGTACCCTCATTCGGTAATCAATTACCTCTTTGTTGATGTCGTTGTCCTTGTGCCATAGAAACCTGAGGTAATTCCTGTTATCTTCCTTGACGATGAAGCAGTGGAACATTTGTTGAATGTCGGCCATCACCGCTACAGGTTCTTGACGAAAGCGAATTAGGACTCCAATGAGGTTGTTGTTCAAGTTGGGCCCTGTGAGGAGCATGTCGTTAAGTGAGAAGCCTTCATGTTGGGCAATGGAGTCAAAGACAACTCTGATTTGGTCTGGCTTTCGTGGGTGATACACACCGAAGGAAGGGAGGTACCAGCATTCTTCTCCTTCTTTCAATGGGGGTGCGGGTTCGGCATGACCCCTGTCAAAGATATTCTGTATGAAGTCCACAAAATGTCTTTCCATCTCTGGCTTCCTGCTTAAGGTACGCTTTAAGGAGGAGAATCTTTTGACTGCTTGATGTAGATTGTTTGGTAGCTTCTCTCTCGGGAGGCGAAAGGGTAGGGGTGCTACCCAGCTATTGGAATCTTCCTGAAAGAACTCATTGTCCATTACTTTAAGGAATTCTTTGTCTTCTGCCGAAGGAGCCAACTTGTCGTCTTCACTGCTTACATTGAAAACTGTAGAACCAAAGCTGTCATCGTAGGTGCGGGAAAGGTTTGTGTTGCGATGTTGCAACTTGCAGCTAGTTACCTTCTCCTTCACCCAGTAGTGATGTGGGCATGGCTCAAAGTGAGTATTACGACCATTTGGCAATACATTTGTCTTGAATGAAGAAATGTTAGTAGGCCTTTTCATTTTGCCTATACAGACGTTGCCTATGATGACCCAGCCTAAGTCCAGGTACTGGGCGAATGGGGCCTCTGGAGGTCCGCTGACCTGCCTGTGTACCTTGTGGATCCTTAGAATATCTCTTCCCAGCAGAAGAAGGATTTTAGCATCTTTGTCAAGTGGTGGGATTTCACTGGCTATTGACCTTAGATGAGGGTGGTAGAAGGCAACTTCTGGTGTAGGTATTTCTTCTTTGTTGGCTGGTATCTGGTTACACTCTACAAGTGTAGGTGTCAGGGATCGAACCGGGAGACTCCGGCATCTTAGGCTGTAGCCTTGCTCACTAGACCACAGAGCTTCCTGGACAGTTTCTGTTACCTTTTTGAACCATCTCTTTGACCTGAATGTTCCTGCTTTTAGTTTTGACCAATCAGATCTGTGTACGCCCTATTTAAGGAAGACCATGTCACTTCCTCCCTTGCCAGATTATTGAGCTATCTCAGCCTTAGTCTTGCTTCAGCCTCTCAGCATTTTGTCTGCTAACCTGCTCGTGTACCGAACTCTGCCTCCATCGACTACTCTCCTGCCTCATCCTGAATCCTTGCACCTGCCATCTCGTGTACCGAACTCTGCCTTCATTTGACTACTCTCCTGCCTCATCCTGAATCCTCGTACCTGCCATCCCGTGTACCGACCCAGGACTGCCTGACTACTCTCTTGCCTTCCTCGTTCTTCGGCACTCATCTACCACGTGCACCTTATCGGGTCCATTGAGCCACCGCCATTCCTGCATATCTGGATCATTCATCCATTCTGTTTCCGCGCTCCTCTGTTCCTGTGTCGCTGCCATTGGACTCCTTCCCCTCTTCGAGTAACCTCTACAAGCAATTGTGCAGGTAACCTTAACATAATAATCTGGCCTCAAAAATGGAGTCCGCGGTGACGCTCCTGAAACAACAAGTTATAGAGCTACAAGAATTCGGAACCACTTATCAGGAAAAATTTTCCCAGTTACAAAGTGTGGTACAAGATCAACAAGGGGAAATAATCGCCCTACAGAGACAACTCCTGGAGGGGCAGGCCCCAGCTGGAGATACTCGCATGCCACTCCCAGCAAGGTTTAATGGAGATCGACGCCAATTCCGAGGTTTTTTGAACCAATGTCGAATCTATTTTGAAATGAATCCAGCCCGGTTCACTACTGGAAAGATGAAGGTATTGTTCATCATCAATCTTTTGTCTGATGAGGCTCTCGCATGGGCATCTCCTTACGTGGAGACCGACAGCAGCCTTCTGCGGGATCTGGAGACCTTCATCTCCGCCATAAGTCAGGTGTTTGATGATCCTAATCGTTGTGCTACTGCGGAACTAAAACTACATAATCTACGCCAAGGAAACCGTTCAGTGGCCGTTTACACAGCCGAATTCCGCCGCTGGGTGACCGACACCACCTGGAATCATGCCGCCCAAAAGAGTCAGTTCCGGCGGGGGTTGTCTGAGCAAATGAAAGATGAACTTGCTAGGACAGATATTCCAGAGGACTTTGAAGACTTCATTCAACTTTGTATCAGAGTCGACCAGAGACTTACTGAAAGGAGAAGGGAGAAAGCATGGGCGCAGGAAAACCGACCCACCTATTCTTTCAGACCATCAGCTCCCCGTAATCCTGAACCTGCACCGGAACCTATGCAAATCGATGCATTACGGAGATCCATAACTGTAGCGGAAAAGGAAAGACGCATCTCAGAAGATCTTTGTCTCTACTGCGGAAAACCAGGACATTATGCGATCGACTGCCCTAGAAGGGTCCGTAGAATAAACGTGGTCAGAGAGATAGAAGAACAATTGGAATCAGAAATTCCATACTCCATACACTCTGAAATAAACTCTATTTCCCCTATTGCTTGGAAGAAAGACCAAACTACTATCCCCGAGTCTCATTTCATGGTACCCATTCAGATCTTCACTTCTGAACTCGAAATCTCCTGCTCTGCTATGCTGGACTCTGGGGCCGGGGGCAATTTTATGGACTTAACATTTGCACAAAAAAACCATATCCCACTATTAAAGAGAACAACACCATTGGATATGGAGACTGTGGACGGCTCACCTCTTTCCTCAGGTCCAGTTACGCAAGAAACGGGAAAGCTCCAAATACGCATCAACACGGATCACCTTGAGGACATCCATTTTTCTTTGATCTCTTCACCCAAATTTCCCATAATCTTGGGGATCCCATGGTTGGCGATTCATAATCCATCCATTGACTGGGAAAATCATGTACTACACTTCCCGTCGGAATTCTGTCAGTGTAATTGCCTGCAAGACACTCAGTCTTCGGCTCCAGCGATCCCTCTGGTTCCGGAACAGTCTACAAGTGAGTTATTACCTCTGCCGTACAAGAATTTTCAGGATGTTGGCGACAAGAAAAATGCAGATAAGCTTCCTCCTCACCGTTCTTACGACTGTCCGATTGAACTATTACCGGGAGCGGAAATACCGTTTGGCTGCATTTATCCGCTTTCTGATCCTGAATTGAAGGCTTTGAAAAAATATCTAGATGAAGATATAAAAAAGGGGTTTATCCGACCCTCCACCTCTCCAGCTGGTGCTCCTTTTTTCTTTGTAGAAAAGAAAGATTCCTCTTTACGCCCCTGTATAGACTACCGGAAACTTAATAGTATCACTGTAAAAAATCGGTATCCCCTTCCTTTAATATCTGAACTTCTCGAAAGACTGCGCACTGCCAAAATATTTACGAAACTCGATCTCAGAGGAGCATATAACCTGGTCCGTATTCGTCCGGGTGACGAATGGAAGACTGCTTTCCGAACTAGGTATGGACATTACGAATACCTCGTTATGCCTTTCGGACTGTGTAATGCGCCAGCTACATTTCAACACTTTGTTAACGATGTGTTCCGGGACATGTTGGATCAGTTCGTAATAATATACTTGGACGACATTCTAATCTTTTCTGAAAGTCTGGAGCAACATCGTATGGACGTCTGCAAGGTTCTACAGAGACTTCGAGAACACCAACTCTACATTAAACTTCAGAAATGCGAATTCGAAAAAACAACTGTTCAGTTTTTGGGATACATCATTTCTCCGAAGGGTCTAGAGATGGACCCCAGCAAGATTAGAGCTGTAACGGAGTGGCCTACTCCCAGAAATGTAAAAGACATACAAAGATTCATCGGTTTTGCCAATTTCTACAGGAGATTCATCCGGAATTTCTCCAGGGTCATCAAACCAATCACACAACTCACAAAGAAAACCGTACACTTCACCTGGACTCCCGAGGCACAAGACGCATTTAGTCAACTAAAGACTCTGTTCACAGGCGCACCAATACTAATCCATCCAGATCCAGAACTACCATTCACGGTAGAAGTGGATGCATCTGATTCAGCAATGGGGGCGGTTTTGTCACAACGTGCAGGAGATAAAGAGTTGCTTCACCCTTGTGCCTATTTTTCTCGCCAAATGTCCCCAGCCGAGAAAAATTACGACATCGGGAATAAGGAACTACTTGCAATCAAGGAAGCTTTCTCGGAGTGGAGACACCTTTTGGAGGGGGCCACCATTCCCGTAACCGTCTTGACTGATCACAAGAACCTTGAGTTTCTGCATAACGCCAAAAGATTATCCTCCAGACAGGCCAGATGGAGCCTGTTCTTTTCTCGTTTTAACTTTATTATTACCTACCGTCCAGGTTCTAAGAACGGCAAAGCAGACGCGCTGTCCAGAATGTTCTCTGACTCCTCCCAAGAAAATAAGAATCAAACCAAGATCCTGCCTGAAAGAAACTTCTTGGGGGCCACCCATTCGGGGGATTTATGGAAACTAATGAAAGACGGATATCAGAGTGACTCTTTCCTTAGCCACCCCACTAGTGAGGTAAACCTTCACTTCCAGGATGGTTATTGGATCAAACCGGATCATCAACTATATGTTCCCGAAATAGCTCGACTTGAAGTCCTTAAACTGGCTCATGATTCCAAGTTGGCCGGTCACTTGGGCATAAAAAAGACTCAAGAACTGTTATCTCGTTCCTTCTGGTGGCCCAATTGTAAAGGGGATGTGAAAAGGTATGTTTCTTCATGTTTGACCTGTGCACACTACAAGACACCACGTTCTTCCCCTCTGGGATTATTACAACCACTTCCTGTTCCATCTCGCCCTTGGGGCTCAGTTTCTATGGACTTCGTGGTCGATTTACCTCCTTCTCAAGGAATGAACACTATCCTTGTTGTCATAGACCGTCTTACCAAGATGGCACACTTCATACCATTCAAAGGAATACCATCTGCAAAACAGACAGCAGAACTCATGATCCGTGAAGTGTTCCGGCTACACGGGATTCCAGACAACGTGGTCTCTGATCGTGGGGTACAGTTCACGTCCAAATTCTGGAAAAACTTCTGTTCTGCCCTTGGAATCAAAGTAAATTTGTCATCAGCTTTTCATCCACAATCTAATGGTCAGACTGAAAGAACTAATCAAACCCTCGAACAGTATCTACGCTGTTTTATTACCCATTTACAAGATGACTGGATGGAACATCTCTCCACTGCAGAATTTGCATACAATAACTCGGAACACAGTTCGACTTCTTTCAGCCCGTTCTACGCAAACACAGGCCTCCATCCAGTCTTCATTCCTCATCAGCCAATCACCACGGCCCTCCCAGCAGTAACCGAACGGTTAACTAACCTGCAAGAGGTACGGGGAAAAATCATGGAGAATTTACACGAGGCCCAAAGACGCTCCAAACAAGCTGCGGACAAACACCGTAAACCAGCACCAGTTTTTCATATTGGAGACAAAGTGTGGCTGTCTACAAAAAATATTAAGCTGAGAGTCCCTTCTCAAAAACTGGGTCAAAGATACATTGGACCATATCAGATTTCGGCTCAAATTAATGATGTCACATTTAAACTCAAACTCCCGGATTCGCTCAAGATACATCCAGTCTTCCATTGTTCACTCTTCAAACCATTTGTCGAGAATACTTTCCCTGATCGCTTTTTGATGCCACCCCCACCAGTCAGGGTGCATGGAGAAGAGGAGTTCGTTGTAGAAAAGATCCTGGACTCTAGAATTTGTCGAAGAAAACTGCAGTATTTGATCCGTTGGAAGGGTTATGGTCCTGATGAGGACTCGTGGGAACCCAAGGAGAATGTACACGCTCCCAGACTGGTCAGTGAGTTTCATCGGCAATACCCCGACAGGCCTATCTTGGAGATGCCCGGAGGTCATCGTGGAGGAGGGGAGTACTGTCATGGATCGAACCGGGAGACTCCGGCATCTTAGGCTGTAGCCTTGCTCACTAGACCACAGAGCTTCCTGGACAGTTTCTGTTACCTTTTTGAACCATCTCTTTGACCTGAATGTTCCTGCTTTTAGTTTTGACCAATCAGATCTGTGTACGCCCTATTTAAGGAAGACCATGTCACTTCCTCCCTTGCCAGATTATTGAGCTATCTCAGCCTTAGTCTTGCTTCAGCCTCTCAGCATTTTGTCTGCTAACCTGCTCGTGTACCGAACTCTGCCTCCATCGACTACTCTCCTGCCTCATCCTGAATCCTTGCACCTGCCATCTCGTGTACCGAACTCTGCCTTCATTTGACTACTCTCCTGCCTCATCCTGAATCCTTGTACCTGCCATCCCGTGTACCGACCCAGGACTGCCTGACTACTCTCTTGCCTTCCTCGTTCTTCGGCACTCATCTACCACGTGCACCTTATCGGGTCCATTGAGCCACCGCCATTCCTGCATATCTGGATCATTCATCCATTCTGTTTCCGCGCTCCTCTGTTCCTGTGTCGCTGCCATTGGACTCCTTCCCCTCTTCGAGTAACCTCTACAAGCAATTGTGCAGGTAACCTTAACAGTAGGTAAGGGTAATTGTAGGTTATTTTCTAGGGAGGACACAATAAATCCATGAGCCTTCTTCCAAAAACCTCTGTAGTTCCACTACAAGTGCCTAAGGTGTAAGGGTGAACCTCTCCTTTTGTGCAAAATAGATCGAACAGTTCGGATCGTGCAAGCGATCGATTGCTCTGATCGTCTAAGATAGCATACACCCTTAAAGTCTTTTCTGGCTGATCCTTGTGATGAATATTCACTAGGCATATTTTAGCGCAAGATTTGTCACAGTGGTCTTCCCCACAGACTTCAGTGCACGAAGAAAATACCATGGTGGAATTAGGTACGTGATCTGTACTCTTCCCGCTGTGGTTCTGCCCAGGAGGAAGGTCTGCATGTTGTGAAGGATTGGACTCAAGGGGATGGAGTGCTTGCACATGGTCCTCGGAACCGCACTCTATGCACTTGATAGGAGTTTTACATTCCTTGGCAAAGTGATCGGTGGAAGCACAGCATCTATAACATACCCCAAAAGTCTTTAGAAGTTCCTTTCGTTCTTGTAGGGGCTTTTTTCTGAAACCGATACATTTTTTGAGGGGATGAGGCTTCTTGTGGATGGGACATAATCGGTTTGGGTTTTCGATCTTGCCGCTCTTGTTTGGGGCGGGAGTGGGAATAATGTCTGTCTTCCTAACGGACACGGGACCTCTGCGGTTCCTGTAGCTAGTATGTAGGTTGTCACCTTTAGGTGAGGGAGTATTGAACTCGCTGAATGCAAAACTAGGATCGTTCTTGGTGTCAGCAATGTTCCTGACGAAATTGCAGAAGTAGGAGAACGGGGGAAAGGAAACCTTGTTTTCCCGTTTGTATGATGACCCAACTTGGATCCACTTTTCTTGTAGGCCATGCGGAAGCTTGCAAACGATAGGGTTAACTCCTCGAGCAGTGTCCAGGTAACTGAGGCCAGGTAGCTTAGGGTCAGTTTTGGCAAGCTGGACTTCGAGAAGAAGGTCGCTGAGTCTCTGGAACTCTATATTGTCCTTACCAGATATCCTTGGGAAATTTTCCAATCGTTTGAGCAATGCATTCTCTATGGCTTCAGGACTACCGTAAGTCTGTTCTAGACGCTCCCATGCTGCGGTGAGACCTGCAGTTGGATTGTCGATGTAAACTGACCTGAGGCTCTTGACACGTTCTGTTGACTGTGGGCCAAGCAACCCGATCAGCAGATCCAGCTCACGATCGGCAGTAAAACCGATACCGTCTAATGTAGTTTTGAAAGCGGCTTTCCAGCTTCTATAATTTTCAGGCTGGTCGTCGAAGTTTACTAGGCCTGACTTGGCGAGCTCATGTCGAAGTAAGTACTTTACTACCTCTGTTGTATTGGTTGCCTCTGACTTTACATAGGAGGTTGCTGGTTGATTGTTGTGGATTGCATTGTTTATGGTATCGTTGCAAAGAGACGTGGGAAGATATGGTGCAGCAAGGGCATTCAGCTGAATTGTTGGGTGAAGGTCTGGAACAGTACTGTTAGCAGGAGGCTGGCGACTTGCT